>NW_027412688.1:12233041-12519663 GCF_025532065.1 Leptinotarsa decemlineata | reverse complement strand
AAGTAAACCCAATTTCCAATTAAATGATATTGTAGTATAAGTAAATACAAACATATTTTTGAAAAGTCTTTCACTGCGAATTTTACCACGGAGCTATTCAAGATTGTTAAAATTAATTAAACCATCCCAACGACTTATAATCTTGAAGATATGAATGAACAGCCGATTAGAGGATGTTTTTACGAAGAAGAGTTATTACGAACCGAGATCCTGACGTATATCTGATTGAGAAGGTGTTGAAGAGAAGAAAAAATAAAGTATATGTAAAGTGGTTAGGCTTCCTAGCGAACAAAATTCTTGGATTGATGAATCAAATATGGTTTAAATGTATATAATAGTGACTTTTATGAAATAAAGTAATATTAAAGTTCATTATTGTTTTCATTTCAATTATAAGTATGTGAACTGAAAAATATTGCAGCGGTTAAACATTGCCCCAGCCATTCGCAATGTTCTGTGATACCAAACCAAATTAATTGTATACTCCATCCCGCTTATATTTTTCAACTCACGATATTGAAAACACATTATCATTCCCAAAAATAATCGCCGTCACTTTGAAATGCAGTATCAACTCTTTTTGCCAATTATCTCTCACTGATAATGCTGTCTCATAAAGCTTAGTCGACTCCTCAAGCTCAGCCTGAGCTTGCATTCTCGAACGTTGATGGAATTGCTTATCTTTACCAATTTTTGAACGGAGTTCATCAGCATCTTTAGACATCTAGCCAATTCAACCTTCGCTAATGCAATCTTGGCATCTAATGCTTCAAGAGTTTCATTATTAGCATTAATAGCTCGCTCACTCTTTTCAAGTTCAGCAATAGTCATCTGTGCCTTTACAAGACGGCATTTTGCTTTCTTTTCATTTCCCCAAACCGATGGAGGGGGCTGAAAGAAGATAGCGGTTCAGCTTTCAAATCACTCTTCATTTCTTTAGGAGTACCTTTTGGCTTCCTCTTCGATCTGTCACTTTTCGTTGCGGGTTTTTTCTGTCGCACAACACTTTTGGATTCTTTCTTTTCTTTAAAGTCAGTGACAATCGATGAAGATGCCTTAGTAACCTTCCTCTTGATTGTTCTAGATTTCTTATCAACACCAAGAGGAAGGGTAGATGAAGAGTGTTTGAGTGATGATAATTGCGAAACGATCGGATTTTCAATAATAATTTGCTCATTTGGTTCTGGCACATCTGCAAAGTTAACGAAGTCGTTAATATCAAAATCATTTATCGAATCTTGACTCGATAAATGTAATACTGGAATATTTTCAAAATCAGTCTGATCGATATCAACAAGTGGTGAACCATCTTCAGCAATCAATAGCGGCATAGAGCTCATGATTATTAAGGTCTGAGGAATGATATGTGATAGCAATAGAATGTGGATAGGAAAGGTGATGATGTTACTGAGACCTCACCATTTATAGAAGAAAATAAACTAGCGCATGCGCTCTTTCATCAACTGGCACATGCGCTCTCTCACTAAACTATTCACGCATGTAACAATCTTTGTCATTTAAGAGGAAAACTTTGTGTTGCATGCATGTATTTTTAAATGTTAGAAAATAATACAAATAAATTCAAAATATATATATATTTATTAATAATAGAGGACAATAACGATAATAAAAAATGAAAAATGTTAATATGTCTCTGTGGATGTGGAACGTTCTTTGACTCTATTCCTCAATAGTTGTTGCTCGTGCGTCAAACACCAACATTGAAAAAAATGGATTCTCCTATTGGGGTAGAGTTGACCAACCTTCTCACACAGATCCCAAGTACTTCTACATGCATTGCATACATGATTCCAACAATTCATGGAATATGTATCACAACGCAAACAACGTTGCAGTGGAGTTGGAACGGCAGCACAGATACCACAAATATTTCTACAGATACCTATATTGTTAAATATTATAGGTTCGGAACACTTCAGACACTGTAACTGTTGTTGACGATAATCCGATTTTGTTCGCTTCGGTGGATGAGAAGGAGGCGATAGTTGAATCCGCAACACGCAATCACTACACATACCAGTACATGGATTGATTGAATCCTTAGGTCTACTTATTTGACAAAAGTAGCACACAATAGCCCCTGCAATCATCATTGGGTAGACACACACTTTTGGTTTTTCATTCCACTCTTTTGGAAACGGCATTTTACTAATTCGATTAGAAATATAAAGAGATGACTTACAGAAACTCTGAATGCTCTCTCCTATACCTACGATCTCTATTTATACAAATCAACATCATGTGGAAGTATAGTGGGATAACTTCTCCTACTATTCCACTCTAAACGAGTCAAGTGGGAGTCGCATCACCTCCTATATAAGTTGACTTGCAAACCTAGAGTTCATTCATTCACTCTCTACAACTGTGAGCAAACAACAACAAGATGAATTCTGCAAAAATAAATGCTGCATTAAATAGAATAGCTGCTGTTGATGAAAACAATTGGATAGACGAATCAGATGATGAGGATGTCAATGTTCCGCTAGAGGAAGTAATAGTTGAAGCAGAAGATGTTGGAGTCGATGAAGATGAGATAGACGAAGTTGAAAACGAGGCCAACCAAAGCGACGAAGATGATGACGTGATGGAGTTTGAGAGGGTCATGGATGAAGAAGGAGATGATGAAGGGATAGAAGCTGACACAACTGAAGGTGATGGTGCTATGAGGATCGGTATGCGAACACTCAATGTCAGTGAGACACTGGAAGATCCCTTGGATTTGTATTGTGCATTGGATGCATACGTATTGATCAGCACAATAGATGGAGAGAACAAAAAACTATGTTGGTGCTGCTTTCGGTTTTATTCGCATAGAAACAATAATGGAGGGTGGTATGCCCATGTCAACACCACAACACTGTCTCAATTATGGAAATGGGACAGAATTGGTGTGAAGCTTGCGAGAGGCCACTAACAAACTTCACCCGAGTATCTACATGTATTATATGTAATAATGTCCAACCTGTGGCACAATAACCGTGGACCTACTGGTCAAAAAAAAAAAAACAGCCCTTTTCAGGGCTACATTATTCACACAAACAGTAGTTAGTTGTATTAGTATTCATAGATTATGTGACAAATGAATACTTTGATTAATAAAAGTCTAAGTTGGAAATTTGTTAGTCTTTGAATATCTATACATTATATGACAAATAAATTACTACTTTGACTGAAAAGTCGAAATTTGGAATTTGATAGTCATTGAATATCTATGCATATGATGAGTACTACTTTAAATGAAAGTTGAAGTTGGCATTTGTCAATCATTCATATGCATATAATGATGAATACTTTCACATACATATATTTCGTTTGAGATTATAATGTTAACATAATGTTAACAATGGTATGAATCTGTTTCTGTTTGAAAGTATAATGGTAGCTCTGAAAAGAGCTATTTTTTTTATTGTTTCAGTCTTTAATTGTAGCCCTGAAAAGGGCTGTTATTTTTTTATTAATCCATGCAATGATATGGACTAACGCTCCTCATCATCAGAAACAATAATTATGGTATCGTCATCTGAATCAGATGATATACTATGATATCATCCTCATAGTAGTCATCTGAATCAGATGATATACTCATGATGTCGTCGTCGTCATAATCAGCTGAATCAGATGATATACTAATCACATCATCCGCATTATTATCGTCAACAGCATCTATGTCGTCCTGAATACCTTGTTCCACTCGTTCTGCGAAATCATCAGGAAGATCATAGATTCGCTGCAGAAATTGAGCGAAGGTTGTACTCAAATGATCAGACGTTGAATCTATTTCATGTACTTGGATGGGTCCTGTACTCGACATTGTGGAAGAATGATATAGAACTGGGATTGTTGCTATATTTATATTGGAAGAAATGAAATGGAGGGGGTGAAATGTAGAACAGTGTTTGAGATTCGAAAACATCAAGAATGAAACTCTGAGCGATTATTAGGAGAAATTCTAGTGATTATTATGGAAAAAAAACTAATAAGAGGGAGAGGAAGGGAGGAAGACACTGCCCCAGCCTCGCAGTGCCTCGTGTACACCACCAAAAAGTGTGTACTCCGTGGAAGGAAAGGAAAGGAAATGATGGACGAGTAGATGATTATATGTCATCATCGGAATTGAGGACATCATCATCGATTAGGATTGGGGATGGCGGAGGACTATCCTCGATGAGGATAGGGATGGTGGAGGACGTCTAACGTCAAGCTCGTCATCAGCATCATCACCAGAGTCGTCGTCGTCATCATCGTCGTCGTCGCTACTCATTGGGACAATGTCATCATAAGCAGGGTCCCACCATCCGTCAGGATCTGGATATTCCGAGTCATCCAAGTGTCCTTCGTCACTGCCAGTGACATGCTGAACTTGCATCCTGATGTCGTGATCCCGGTATTCGTATGGCGGACTGTGGGGTTCCGTGGTGGAAGAGACAACCTGTACCTGGCTGTTATCCCAGTAATTGAAGTTGTACCCCTGATCGGGCAGCTATAGGGTTCGGAGGTTGAATCGGGTTCCATCTCGATGCTAGCTGATCAACTGAATGTTTCATCAGATGATTTCTACTTTTATACTTTCGAGAGGGAGTGGGAGAGGAGTGGAACATTGAGTAGGGGTAAATTGTAGTGTGACATAAGACATATTCAATGAGTAGGGGTAAATTGCAAAGTGACATAAGACATATTCAATGAAAGAGATACTTGAATGGATAAAATACAAATGAAATATACTTGTCGATTTCACTATGAAACATGTCTATTTTTTTATTTTTTAAATTTTCTTCACATGAAATTATTTACAAGTGATTAGAGAACACAAAAATTGATGTGAGGTATTTGTCTAGAAGAACTTGGAATTGAAATAAAAAAATAATAATGATAATAAGAGGAAGTGAAGAAAAATGCTCCAACCATCGCATTGTTCAATGTGTACCAAACCAAAAAACAGTGTACCCTTTATTTCACTTCCTTTTCCTTTATTCAATATAAACTTAACAAATATAAACTTAAAACTACCATAATTAAATACTCCTAACTAACCTAAAACTAATCTTACATTTACACTTCATCTACAAAAAGAGTGTCCATAACTGTCACTACTTTTTTGTACAGCTCTATCGAAGAGGTCTTTGCTTTACACCTTTCCTGCAGAGATGCATAATTCCGATCTATTTCGGCCATTTCCTTTTGAGTTCCCTCCGTCGGTTATCCATTTCAGCCATTTGTCGCTTCATGGTAACCAACTCGGCCTCGCTAGATCGGGCAGCTCGTTCTGCTTTCTTGCATCTCTGCAGAAAAACACTCATCTTTTCACTAACCTCTCCGATAGGCTGTGGCACCAACACCTCAGGATCCGCCGGTGTCGCTGGCAGCGGTGGTAGTCGCGTCACCAACGGCGACAATATCACCAACTCCGGAGAAGGACTCCTCGGAATTTCCACTGCTGCTGGTGCTGCTGCTGGTGTGGAGGCCCTCTTACGAGAGGTCGAAAAACTACCTGCATAAGGATTAGTCCTATTGCAAGTAGCTCGGTACTTTGAAATAGGACCAACCTTTGCTGCAGGTCGTTGGCAAACCTTCTTCACAGCCCTGACTTCCTCCTCCTCCTCGAATAAGTCAGGGCTAGAAGATCTGCACCTAACTCGCGAACGCGAAGTGGTTGGCTGGTCAACCGTCACCGCTCTCGAAGATGCTGCCTCCTCCTGGTCAGCGGACACCGGCAGAATAGACGCCACAGCATTATTCACCTCCTGTGTATTGGTTGCCATTCTGAAAAAGAAGAAATAATACAAAGTTAGTTGATATAAAAAATAACATTCCTAATTTACTTACTCAAATATCAAGTTGGTCGTTGGAACGTACTGCCTTGTTGTGGAGTGGACTGCTCTCGATGAGATGACTTCTCGAACTGAATGTTTGTGGAGTGCTCTCCGGAGGGTATCGACTTCGATGCGTGAGCGGTGGGAAAATGGTGGGAGCGCACATGCGCGATGAGGGTAGGGGTGTACATGCGCAAATGTTGGGAGTCGGGGGGGCGGGGCTTCGGGGAGGGGAGGGGCGGGGCTTCGGAAAGGGGGCGGGGCTTCGGAAAGGGGCGGGGTATCCGAAAAGTTGGTGGCGACGGGGGGGGGGGGGGGGGGCGTGGCCCTAACGGGCCCCGCCCACTGCCTGGGCTCCGCCCAGGTGGGTGGGGCCTCCGGCCCCAGGTAGGGGGGAAATCTGGAGAGACATCTACGCCCTCTTCGCGCGCGCGTTCGTAACATAATATGCAACCGAACACCTAACCTAACGTATTAACGTATTAACGTAACCTAACCTAGTACGCTAACCTACCGCTATGCAACCGAACACCTAACCTATCGTATGTATTACGTAACCTAACCTAGTACGCTAACCTACCGCTATGCAACCGAACACTAACCTAACCTAACCTAACCTAACCTAACCTAACCTAACCTAACCTACAGTAACTATTAACCTAACCTAACGAGGGAATAAACCTAACACCTAACCTAACGTAAGTATGCAGCTAACCTAACGTAGCTATTAACCTAACCTAACGAGGGAATACATTCACCATGTTGGTTCCATTAATACATCATCAGTTGGTTTTGGTTTTGGTTGTATTATTCTATGATTTGGATTAATGTTCAGTCCTGGATATCCCAGTCCACCTGATGATGATGGCCTGACTTTATAGTTTCTCTCCAAAACTTCTTTATGGTTTTTCTCCAATACTTCAACTCTCTGTTCCAGTACATCATACTTTTTCATTGTAGTCCCTGTTATGTTTGACATAGCATCAAATTTTTTATTTGTAGACGCTGTTATGTCAGACATTTTTATGTCTACATCACTTGTAAGTTTGTCAAATTTACGAGTGAAAGTTATCCGAGCCTCTGCAATTTTATCGTTAAATGCTTGCCGGGCGTCCCGAGCAATATTGCCTATTGTGGATTGTATTGCAGCTTGTAGGGCTAGAAGTATAACTTCCTTTGCTCCATTAATTTCCCCCTCAAGATATGATACAGTTACACAATCACTCTTGTCAATTGGTTCACTTGTATTTTTCAATATTTTCCTTTGCATGTCATAATGACCATCTTTTGTTAATTTAAAACCATTCCCAGGAGGACCTCGAATGACATTACCACCCCATTTTCTTTTTCTACCAAACTTATCGATTGTTTTAGACATTGTGCACTCTACGATGATTCTCTTCAAACTGATATTTCTGTCATTTACATTATACTATATATTGCAGTAATTGATTAGGGAAATAGAAATAATAAATAAAATTTTAATCATTTTATATTCATTACAGTAATACATACATACATACATAATACATTAATATCACATTACTTCTATCATATATTATTAATTATAAATGGCTACATAAATATCAATATTGAATTTTCCGGTTTTGAAGATATTGAATGATATTTCAATCATTGATCTCGGCAGATAATAAATTAATCAATTGATCCAATGGAGTCTCCTGAGATTGTGATTGTTGAATAATATTACTTATCCAACGAATGTTCTCATTTGGATCGTTTTCATAAAATTCAATATCATTATGACCCAAGGAAGAGTGTGGGTAGTATTCGGAATGATAAATCGTTTATCATCGTGATATGATAATGCAACTTTATTTTTTAATTCAGTATACATATCATGTAACACGCTTCTAAATGAATTCATCTTTCTGAATATCATACCACCTTGTTCGACGATTTTTTGATAATCTTCGCATGTCAATTCATTCTTTATTACAGATCGTTTAACCCCTTTGGCTTTCTTAAATTCACCATCAACAGATTTCACATAATATGCTTTAGCACCTGTACCATAAAAACTCATGATTGGATCATTTGGAAATTCATCTTTGAAGTTACCCAAGACTGAACTTGTTACTGGAATATTGAATTGGTTAACTATACTGTAATTGGATGTATCAAATCTACTTATGTTAGTTTTTATGAATTCATAAAAATTTTCTGTGTTTACTTTAAGAATGAGCGAGTCGGTATCTGTGTAAAGTAAAGAGACATTTTCATCAAAGTGTTGTTTGATGCATCCATAGAAAAAGTCATACATGACTGTTTTAGATAATTCTAATATGGAAAATCCCAAATATAATGGTTTATCGTAATGAACCTTCACTCTACCCAATTGAATGGCAACGAAATTATCAGTGAAAAATTGAACAATTTTTGAAATTTGGTTTGGCTATGAGAGTGCTGGCACCTATATTTTTCTTTATATTTTCCCAATGTGTAACGAGTCTAACATCAATTCGATTATCTACATTCTCCATTGTCTTTCCATACACCGCATTATTCATTAGTTTATAGAAATCTTTAACAGATTTGTTGTTAGACCTATTACGCATTTCAGTATTAAGATCTATATAGGGTTTCATCCAGCATGATTGTTTGAATTTCAATACTCTATGTGTATTCATTACAATCAATCCATTTTTGACAGCTTGCTGTAGATTCCTATAATGAACAATATATTTTCTTTTATCATTCAAATTTGGAATTAATTTGGGAATTTTCGATTGTGTACGAGGTGGTATTATTTTTTCGACTAAAAATGGAAGGTCAGAATGTTTATCATGCAACTCTTGTGGATAATGAATGTCCACTTCAAATACATACCCATACGGACTATCAGTACTCACATCCATCACATCGAGATTAAGAATTTCATTTGGTGTCAACCATGTAAATTCACTTGTTGGTAGAGGTTGTGACATACTGTGACCGTATAGATTTGTTGCATCTAAATATGTAATGAATGTGGAAGGTTCGTTGGGATTATAATTGGGTAAAAATCTATTATTTGCTATATGTTTCCTCTCGCTACATTGACTAATTCCACCTCGTATACCTTTTTGAAAAAAGTGAATCATATCAATGTCAGTTAGTAATTCCAATTCAACATTAGTGAACTTCAACATGGCATCCCATGATAATCCAGGTGCAGTGTAATATTGTGCCGGATCTAAGTTATATATCTCTAAACTTGTGGTGCGGAAGTTTTCAAAAATATCACATAGTAGCAATACATCCGACTTCAAATACAAATCAGAGTATTCCCCCAAATTCTGACACTCGAATAAATTCCAAACTTTTCTAGCCCTATCATAATCAGTTTCCGATATATGTTCACAATTGAGTGTGTCATAAAACTGATTTTTTGTCGGAAGTAATGGATAATTCAATTTGTCAATGTCATCAACAAAACTATATGGAAATACACCTTTCTGTCTCATCAAATTGAATTTCTCAATTTGTGGGAAATGTTTGTGCATCTCCAAACATTGATCGGAGGTCAAGTTTGCACCCAACTTCTCCAACGAATTAGTCATAAATTTATAACTATCGATAAATCTCATTTTGAGATAATTCTTCCTAACCACACCATCTTTATCGGTATAGCTGTGTGTAAAGAGATGCTTCGTGAAAGATATATATTTCTCTTTAGTTTGCGGGATAACATCAACTTTCTCTTTATTCCTATACAATTCTTTTATGAATAAATGACAATCATAACCACTTAAATTATGAAAAATGATAGGTATGAAGTTTGGTATTTTGAAATTTAAATTACATTTCGAGTGAGCGGCATGTGATCTTTTCTTTCCTGTGACATGACAATGATCTCTTACTTTGACGTCACCATCAGTAAATGCTTTATTACATATACCACAAGTTCTGGCTGCAACAAACTGTTCTTCTTCTTCGACAGTTTGTGTATCCATTGGTTTAGGGTTTCTGAGATGATTTTCATGTATCTCTTTCAAATCATCTTCAATGCTACTCACAAATTTCTGAGCTGCATCTACACCCCTATATGTAACAAATTTTGTCAAATCATCATTATATGAACACTTTATCAAATAAGCAAATGAATATGGGGCATGTTTGAATGTTTTAATCGTGTATGAACTTCCAGGATTTGGCTCATTCACATGAATCGGTTTAAGCACTGATTCAAAATCAGCATACACTACAAATGGCACCCTCATTTGCCTCTCAAAGTTTTCAAACATTAGTTTATTTTCCGCAACCATTCTACCATATTTATTGATCTTTAAATTAGTAGTTGGTGTTGTGGTACTAATGTGATTACAATCATACATATTATGACGTAAAAGCAATCTCTCATCAGAAAAAATATATCAAACATCCGTCACAAAAATATTTTTTCTGTCTATGAGCTGATAGTTGATTAGAAACTAATCTTGAAAGATCTTTGATCCAACAATAGTGACCATTACCGGAGTCATCAGTTATAAACAACAAATTGACATGTCTCCGGAGTCTTCTCTGTGAGTATCGCAATGGACCAATCACTTCATACTTCATTTTACCCTTCTCAAATGTACTCTCTAAACCGTAAACATTAATTGAAATATCATTCCTATCTTCGAATATTTCGATACTCTTATTATTAACTTTAACCGGAAAATCCATACCTGTGACATCTAAAACAGTGGAAAAATGTGGATATGACGTAAGTTCGGACACTCGACTATCTGCAGGATATAATGCTGATGTTATAGCCCAAGCAAAACAATATTGATCTTCATTACGAACATTCACAACAGCTTTCTTCCATTGAATACATTGAGGCAGCTTCACATATGAACGTCCTTCCAGTGGACTGTATTTATTAATGTTGACCTCGAGAAACAATATTTTTTCACAAGTCCAACCTGAATTATAAAAAAAAAAAAAAATATTACTATTCAATCTTATTGAAATTTTTAAAAAAAATACCTGAGTCACGATCCTGGAACTCAGTCGTTTGTGCCACAATTACATCACGGAATCCATCAAAAACAGCATTCAAATCTGAAGATTGGTCCACTATTTTATTTTGGGAATTAAATGACTTCGTGTCCCTCGAATCATCAGTCTGAAGAATATAATTCCCAAAAACTTCCATATTCACCTTGATGCTTTTATGGATCCTGATGGCTGATTCCAGTAATTCAATGACCTTCTGCCTAATCTTATTGAAAAATGAAATGTAGTCACTGGTTACAATCGAACTCTCCACCCTGTATGTAGCAATGCGGCAATTGAATGCATTCGTTATAATTTGAACACCGTCAGACAATTGAACACATGCATTATTTTTATGACTCATGGTTCTTCGGTGAGAATTCACTTGGCTCATAGGAATTGTCACATTACAACAATTGCACGTATACATAGGTGTTGCATTATCCACTCTCACCCGTTTCACTGCAGGCCCTCCTTGGCAACTCTGGAGCTGATGCCGACGAAGATTATCACTACGAGTGAAAGATTTACCACAGTCACAGGAATACATTTTATATAATAGTTCTCACTAACTCACTTGATGTAAACTGACATAGCCAACACTCGTACGCTTCTTAAATACACTCTGATAGGACCCGTCAAGACGTCATAGCAAACCCACTTCTCAACTACATGCGCCAAGATTACCTCCCAACTGAATGCGATAACAGATGTCGATATACGAGCAAGCAGTGGTCGTTGCGGTCTCGGAGAGGGTAGACGCTAGGCAAACAGTCCTCGGCTGCCGTTGTGTCACCATCGATAGCGGGGCTAGAGCGAACCTTCATCGCTTCAGGAGAGGTGAGGGCAGACCGATGAATACGCATTACTCTGCCACACGTCGTGGAGTGAACATGTCGCTCTCTAGCCGTTGAACGGTTATTGCTGTGACGTCACTCCACTACTAACTTGGTGCCCTAACACCGATGGAGCATTTATTACTTGGAGGATCTTCGAAGTATGCAGACGTATGTTTGTACATAGACAAACAAGCACATGATGAAACCCTGTACCGTGCATTCTCCTACACACACACACATAAACACACAAAATCTCATATGAAAAAAAAAATCTGAACGATCCATGCACCAGACACTTCAAGGTCACAACGCCTTGACTTCACTGCACAACAAAAAAAACTTCACCAAACAACAACCAATAAAAAAAGCAATTAATACGTCATAGTGGTGGGGGGAGGCCGAGAATCAGCTGTAAACAACTACTTTTATTCTATTGTAATTTCAGTTTTGTAATATAATTGTTATTGTTATTTTTTAGCTTATCTTTTTTATAGATGCTTTAAGGGATTTCAAATAAATTTATATCACATTAGACAATGGAAGTCCGAACAAATGAAATTCACCACGAAACATTGTTAACCACCTTCATACTGTTGGAAATATTATTTCTATTACGAAACGATATATTACCAACGAAATGACCTCTATACCATAAGTATCTGTTGCATTCATGTGTTGTATTCCCTTTATTCATGAATAGCAAGAATTCAATAGATCATATCGAAAAGATGAAACGTAATGGGACACTTTGCCTATTAATCAATTCCCAAGAGATCTAAAATATGAAAAGAATATTTTCCACTGAAGCTTTTAATCTTCTTTCCAACTTCAAAATGATAAATTAAAGGGCCACGTAATTTTATGGTAATTGGAAGATAGGAAAAAACGTTAAACATTCTTAGAACGAGTGAGTACTATCTAATTACTTATTTCCCGTCATCTTGCAAAGTATTTACGGAATTCACTTTCATCGTTTATGAAGTCGAACTGAGGGAGAAATGTTCCGTTAGTACATAATTAAATGGGGAAGTTTGAAAGTCCAGAAAGTGTTTAATATTTCAATGTTGATGATACATTCGAATTTCATTTTTGAAATCACTAATATAATCACGTATTATAAATTGAAGTCCTCCACATTGTATTTAATCGAAAACAATTCACTATGTACCGTTTTTCTTTTATAATTCAAGTTATTCAGGCGATTAAAGTAATAATCCTTATTGGATAAATACCTCAGTTGCCCCTTACAGTAAAACATTCCAAATCAATATTTATTACAAAATCAAAACTATCGTGCGTAAAAATGAACATAAAAAGTCGATACGGCTGGTATGATGAAGAAAGAATGCAATTTCGTTTTTATAATGTGAATCATTTTCCTTTTGTTATAGGTACGTACATATTATATTGTTTGATTGGAATTTCACAAAGAAACTCACACTTTGCCCTAACGTCATTGCTAGTAAACTCATTGTCGAAAGTTTGGAAGAGTCAAATGTATTTGAGGCGTCTACTGAAACGTGAGATTTTGAGAATTTGAAAATATTAAACCAAGTAATACCAACCCAAACCTCCACTGATATTCACCTCTTCAACGGTATTTTCATGCATTGACTGATGCATTACAACAACAACAAATATCGATTTTCCAAGATCACAACGATATACCTGCAGATGGAAACGAGATCACAATTACTTACAGGATGAAAATAATAATATACTTACAGGGTGAGTCAATAAGATTTCCTCAGTCCATTGCTATCAGGAAGAACAATTTTTGGAATTGCTCAATTTTTTTTCACAGTCATATCAATAAATACTATTTTTAAAAATGATTTTCGCGCATACTGGGTAATTCAGCCAAGCGTAGCCAACCAAAGTTATATTTTTTGAATGGAACACCCAGTATGTGAATACATCATTCGATTCCATATTTTTTCAGCTGTCTAAAGAATTTTTGTTTCAGAATTTCCATTGCGGCATTGCCAAGTTATTCCAGAAAAACCTATTTTGCAAACAATATTTTTTAATTTACCCACGGTATGTCTACAGCAATTGAGTGGATTTTTTAGAAATAGTAGGTCAACATCACTATGATTATTTCGGAAATCTCAACTTTCGGAAGCAATATATAGGGTGCTCTGTGAAATCGGTCAAGTTTCATTCATTTTCAAACAGACATAATTCAACTCTTTCAAATAAAACACCCTGTATTTTTGCATCCGTTTGAGATGTTTTACGTTTCACTTCATTTTTTTTGGAGGTATACTATACCTGAAATAGATATTTTGCAAATTTACCCAGTATTATTAATTGTTGTAACCACATAAAATTGATTTGTTTACGTTCACTTACTCAAAATTTTTTCAATGTTAACAATAACGCCTGAATTTTTTATTGAATAGAAGGAGTTCAGAAGATGTTCAAAATGGTGACCATTTTTCGCACACATAATGTCAGTCTTTTTTTAAACGAATTCTTTACACAATTCAGCATATCATCTGGGATTTTTCTGAATGCTCCAGTGATTCTTCGTTTCATGTCTTCTAAAGATGTTGGAGGAGTTTGGTAGACAATCCATTTGATATACCTCCATAAAAATCCATTTTGTTCAGGTCAGGTGATCTGGGTGGCCACGCTACAGGCCCTCCCTACCCATCCATTTTTTATTGAAATTATCGTTGAGGTATTCCCGTACCTCAATTTCAAAATTTGGTGGTGCACCGTCTATCCCGTCCGATAAATTCGAAAACTCATGGCAAAGGAATCTTACATATTTTCTTCCAGTGAGATGCCCATACAAAAATTACTGATCGATAACTCTTTCCCCTAGAATTCCACCTCAAACATTCAGTGACCAACGCTGTTGACCGTTCAGGCAACTAACAACATGGGGGTTTTCCGTTGCATAATAATGCATGTTATGCCGATTCACAGTTTCATGATATATGAAAAGTCGCTTCACCTTCTTCCGCTCTTCCTCTCAACTCTTGCATCAATTGCATGTGGTGTGAAAGTACATAATTACGGAGTATTAAGGCGTCTATCATATTTAGGAAGATTTGCACTTATATATAGAAGATGAAAGGGTCTTCACAGTTTGGAAATATATATAACTAAATTATATTGTATTAATTTTTTTAATGACTTGATATTTTTTGGAACATCCTGTTTGTCAATAATCGCGTAACAAAATTTCGCTTTGAACTTAATTTGGGAATGGTTGCGCCTAATCGCGGGATATTTATAAATTAAGTAATTCTGTATCTACCAACAAAAAAAAGAAACTAGGTTTATGGCTGAAAATAGACAAAACGAAATGTACTTTCAAAATAACCTATTTATTCAATTTTTTCAAAATAAAGGAGTCATTTATTTATATACTGAGGAATTACAGTAATTTCCCCTAAAAAAACTTCATACAACTTAGTCAAAGTCAGGAAAAGAAAAGATACCTCTTTAATTGACAGAAAAAGAACAATCAATTTTCTTCACAACTTCTTCAGCATCACATGCTAAACAATCATCCTTTACAAGACAACACCAACTAACACGTTCATTGAAATTACCACTGATTCCACTAGTGTTCAAATTCAGTTAATTTGTGTTTTTCTGAATGTTTTTCAAACACTTCAATAAATTCAATGGATTTTTTGAAGGTTTGCTGTAACTGTGTCTGCGAAGAGACATTGACATTATTCTTTCCAGTTTATAAATCTAATGCATTAGTAGAAGACTTCAATACTTTTGCATAATCCATAGCATTTTCATTGAATGGATATAGTCCAGTCTTGGGAAAACCACTTTTGATTATATTCGGTTTTAGACTATCTATAATGAATTTTTCAAGAATTGACCCAAAGTCTGTTAAAGTATTTAGTAAAAGTGTTTAGTGAAATTCTCACAATAAAGTGTTTCTAGAATACGTTAGATATGGATTTTCATCAAGTATCGGCCGATTCCATAATATATAAAATGGCTTCATTATCAGAAAACTTACGAAAATACTGTTTTCAAATGATAATATGTACCTAATATTGAGTAATTGGATCAACTCTCATAAACAATACTATATCAATTTGATGTGTATATTTTAATTACATTTATCTGAATTATTACAACAATCGACGAAGATACACTTATTAAAAATACTACACCATTGTCACACTTTGCGAAACAAGCAAACTTTCAATAGATTCAAATGTATTTTCTGATAAACATAAGAAACTAATAATCTCGATTTTCCCTTACTCCCGAAATATAGGTCTCCAATAACAAACTAATGTACATTATTCCGGGAGACAGAATAGCACGATATCTTACAAACTGCATCATGATGATTAATAATAACTATAGATTTTCAAAATAGAAAAATGATGTTATGATATAAAAATATATAACTTCAATAATGAAAAGGAAGTTACAAATGAACGTTGATTTTAGTGCAATTCCATGTGAATATATTTTCTTAGATTTTTATAAAAAGGAATAGCTTCATACAGAATTTATACGTATTCAGAAAATGAAAATCATATACCGTAATTATATCTCAACGAACTACGGTTTTCCGTCATTTCAAAAAAAACATTTCAAATATCCTGAACGCAATTTGAAATGAATAGCAAAAATAATTCATCTTAATTCTTTCTTATTACGGCAATGTTACCGGAATATGGGCACCGGTAACATTATTCCGTACATTATTCTATGAGCTATAAATCAAGGTTATTTAAAGAAAAATGCATAATAATAATCGAAAATAGATATAATATATTCCGTTCATGAAAAGTATTCAATAATATAATTTTTTTATATTGAATATAATCACACACAACTCACTGAAGTCTTATGAAAATCACTTAGCCACCTTACTCGTCAACAGTACGTCTGCTTTATATCGCGGTTCACTCGATTACTGACTGATTACTATGTTATTGCTGAAAGCAATATAAGGTTGATGTTTTTGCCATATATCTATCCTTTTGCTTCAAGGATATTTTGTAATGAAAAGTCACATTATATTTTGTGTATTTGTTATTTTATGGCAGAAATCAAAAACTTCCGTTTTTGATTTCTGCTTTTTTTTCGTATAGTGTACCTCCGATGAAAAATGTAGTGAAATGTTGAAACATTTTATACAAATGAAAAATCACAGATGGAACATCTGTTCAATTCTGAAAATGAATGTAACCGGTTTTACCGAGCAACCCATATATTGTTTCCGAAAGTTGAGAATCCAGAAAGTATCAGTGATATTGACCACCTATTTCTACAAAAATACACTCAATTGCTGTAGACATGCTGGTGGTGAATTGAAAAATATTGTCTGCAAAATAGGTTTTTCTGGAATAACTTGGCAATGCAGTAGTGGAAATTCGAACTTCATCTAGCTTTTCCTAATATGACTAATAACCAGTCCGTGCAAAGCTTATTGTTAAATCATCTGAAAATGGATTTTTTAACAGGTGATAATCGACTGTATTGCGCCAAACTAACTGACTGTTATAAGGAAACAAGTATAGCTGAGGCACCAGTCCATCTAATAATAACACTGATGATCTTCAAACAAGACTCAACCTCTAACGGAAGCAAGAAACTCTTCGGAAGGTTCGAAATAGATGAACATTTCAATCTAGCAGACCACTATTATGATATTCATGCAGTCATTGCCCAGCTAGCAATTTCATATTTTATAATAGTTGCGGAAACGTTTTGGAGAAACAAATTATGATACTGCATTTCTCCCAGGAATATTTTCAATATGTTTATGAAACAGCTATAAATAGGAAATTGGCGCCGTTTTATAAAACATTATAGTCTTTATATATTTTGTAGGGCCTTTTACAAACACTACAAAACAGTTTTATAAACATTTTGGCAGTTACTCTAAAATTTTTCTAACACTCTCAAAAAGTAGTTTTGTAAAGACTTCTCTTACTGCACTTTTGCAATATATTTTGGCGATAAAATAATCAGAAGACAATTTTATAAGAGTTTTTTTAGTAGTTCCAAGTTAGCGTTATGAAATATAATACAGCTGAAAACGTTAACAATGAAATAAAAAAGTGTTAACATTGTTTTCTTGTAGGCGCCAGAAGTAATTTTGTATTGGACACTAGGAAAATATAATAGATATATCGCCAACTAAAAACTAACAAATACAAAGTTTGAAGCCATTTTTAAATTTCACTTTTGCAATTATAAAACTGTTAAATACATTGTTTTTGTTTCGAAGAATGATATATCCACTGCAAATGGAATTTTATTGACAAATATATAGCTTATTATTAGCAAAATTTAAGCGCACCACTCATTTATAAATGTTTTCGGAAAAATTATCAATTATACAAAAATTCACTCTGTCAACGTATTGATTTTCTAGTCGCAAACTTAACTCACTTGATTCTAAATAACATAATGCTATAATATCTATGTACTTTTCAGATGTAAATATCACTATATATGCGGCATTTCATATTTTCAACTCATCTAATTTCAGTATCCCCTCAGTATCCCGTCATTTAAAATGGTATCGTTGTATAAAATAATTTGGTATCAGTAGCAAGCATTCCAACGTATTTTAGCTACTCTGTTACCCCTATGAAAGTTAAGAAACATTCAGTTCTAGGATTGATGGTATTGCGGCAGATCCGAACTACTTTTAAAGTTATGGGTTTCTACAAAAGTGTTTGTATGAATAAATGATTTTACACATATAGTTTGGATAAATATTATCTAAGTGGATGTTTTAGCTAAAAAGTTTCTTTCATCGATTATAAAGGCTAAACGACGGGTTTTAACCATTATAATAACCTTTTCGTATTTCTCGCAAGAAAAAAATTGGAGCACTAGGTTATGTGGGATATTTTAAAGTGTTTTTTTAGTATTCTCAAAAAGCATTCAGAAAGTTATTTTATGGAACACCCAGTCATTTCTTCGTCTTCGTTTCGTTAGAACTCAATATTGAGTGGTTGTAGTAATGAAGACGTTTATTATTATTAGTATTAATGTCCACCACGATATCGATGATATCCCACTTAAATAACTAAAAAAATATTCTTACTAGGCACAACTGAAATTGTGAAGAATTTTTCAAAACTGTGTTTAGGAATCGATATCAGCTGGTTGTTCTTAAATGCTGCATTTCATTCTTGGTGGCAGCAAATATATATTTTCGAGAGCAATTTGATTTTATAACAGTTATGTTTAGTGTTTTGGAATTGTAGTAAGTATGCCATACTATAAAATAGTTGCAAAATTATCATTAAAGTGACAATATGGTAATGAAAATAAAATAGTGTTGAAAAGGATTCTAATAAAATAATTTCATTAAAGCTACAGAAAACAGTTATGAAATAAGCTTGAGATAGTTTTATAACTATCATTGAAATCTCGCAGAAAAGTGCTATGAAACTGGTACATAACAATTTAGTTTTATTGGAAAATAAGTTTTATAAGTTAGTTGTAAAAACGTTTTCGTGATAATTTCCTGACTATTTTATAACTGTTTTTTAATTTTATTTCATAAACATTTCTATGACAAATTTATATAACACTTTTATTGCCTACAACTGTATTGTGTTCATGGGTACTCTAATATAATCAATTAGCATTTTGGAAGTAATTATGAAATACTAATGAAATCAAACTGTTGCAGCATCATGAAATCATAAAACAATTTTGCTGGTTGGGTGTGCACTGCGGTTCTGACATTGAATTTGGTCATTATTACGCCTTAGTCAAAGACGAAACGGACTGGTTTAAGTTTGACGATAGTCGTGTCACGAAGTGTTCTGGCGGTGTATTGAATCTATTGGAGCCTCTGGAGACACCTTACATTTTGTTTTATAAGAGAGAGGACATTGGTAGATCAAGATCTTCAGGGGGATTTCCTGCAGTTGAAAAAGCAAATGCGCCACTGGAATCAATGAACTCACCCAGAAGCGCCATTAATTTTTATTGTTGTTTTTATTTTTATCGCTGTTTCAATAAAAAAAATCTTACGAAAAAAAAGTATTTACAGATATGACCCAAAAAAAGTGAGCAATTCGAAAAATTGTTTCCTCTGATAGCAATGGACCGAGGGAATCTTGTTGACTCACCTGTGTAATATTCCCAATGCTGAAATAACTTTATTACAAGAAAGAACTTCTATATTTCATTCAAATTGAAACGGAACATATTTCAGGAGAGATTAGTTTTCGGAGGAGTAAAAAGCCAAAACGATTTTTCCCCAAACTGAAAATGCATATGGCTGGAATTAAATAAATTAATCGATTAAATGCTATTACGAACTGTCAACAGTATAAAAGTCGTTAACTAATGCGACAAATGCGTGTTTCAATAATAATGATAATGATTTTTATTAACATGTATTATGTAAGAAATGCAAAACAATCGAAGACAAAGTACCTATACCTATATTAATCCCATAACTCAATGAATAAGATAATTTAAATTCAGATCTATCCACGTATAAAATATCGTAGTCGGAGTTTGTTTTTTCATTCAACCAGTGAAAAACTGTTCAATTCGTGATAATTTGAACTCATATTATTCTGCAATTAGATAAGATACCCAAAATAAAACAACCATAACTGAATGAAGGAAGGCATAATAAATCTGATTGGTAGAAATAGAAAGCCCGTTTTTAGCTTCTTCCTGAACATAGGAGATTAAATTGATGCAGCGATGAAGTGATGTTTTATAAACTGAAAAATTCATGTTCAACTCCAAGGTCCAAATTATGTACATCGGTAATGAAACTTGTTAGGTGATGAAACTTGTTATACAGGGTGTAACTGAATAAGTGTAAAACATTCAAGGAGGTGATTCCTCTTCGAAAAAAAGATAGAATCTTTCATATAAAGAAACTTCTTTGGAGCATCTCTTGTTAAGATACAGCCCCTCAAAGGGGATACATAATATTTGTATAACAATTTTTTTCGCAAGCCGTGAAGAAGTTACAATATTGAAATTGACCTGACGTTTTGTACTACTAAAAAGACAATTAGCCAGTAATTTATTTGGTTTACCCAATGGTTGCAAGGGGTGGAAAACGCAACCCCTGAAATTAATTTCCAATGTAACTTTTTGTTTTATTATTTGTTTACCATTCAAAATTTCATTTCCGAAATCCTGTTTGATTCTAAACAAAAAATGTCTCTTGGGTTTTTTGCCCAAAATAAACCAGTTCGCAGCAAAAATTCATTTTACGAACAACTACAGAGATACATCGTCATAAATGCGAACTGGATTTATTGTTATTTTGTAGTTAGTACCCCCGTGTTAGGAATCACACGTTAAAAGGTAAGACCTCGTTAATCCTTAGCTCGCACAAGTTTCGACTTCTGAGGGTTGTCGTTCGTATGGGTGCGACAGCTGGTTAACGGAAAAAACAGATTTTAAACAGATTAATCGATTGAAGGGTAATAAACAAAACTAATTTATTAATAACAAATCACACAACATGTAGAAATCATAGTAAATGTTCAATATGTCTACCTTCAGACATTACGCATGCATCTAGACGTTGGCGCATTGAGCCACGTATTCGCTCAAATATTCCTGGAATCTCTCTGATTACCCTGCACGCATCGATGATGCGGTTTCTTAAGTCCTCTACATCGCGAACAGGAGTACGATAAACCAAATGCTGTAAGTGGATCCAAATAGAGAAATCGAGAGGAGATTGAGATCCGGGGATCGAGCGGGCCCGTTCTGTGGTCCTCCTCGACCTATCCACTGATTTGCATATGTTTCAGTTAAATGCTGACGTGCTACTTGACAAGAATGGGCGGGAGCCCCATCATGCATAAAAAAACATAGCCCTTCTAACGCCCAAAGGAACTTCCTCCAGCAGTACTGGATGCACTTCTCTTAAAAATTGAACGTATGCCTCAACATTCAATCGGGGAGGTAGAAAATGAGGACCAATTAAATCATCCCCAATAACTCCGAGCCACACGTTAAGAGAAAACTGTTCTTGATGTTTAGTTTCGACAATAGCGTGAGGGTTTTCATCAGCTCATATGTGTTAATTATGAATATTAATAATCTTGTCCTGAGAAAAACTACATTCGTCTGTGAATTCTATCGTCTTCAGAAAGTCACAATTTCTTCTAAACATTTCCAGCATCCAATTACAAAATTCAAGACGGTTCGGAAAGTCTCGCGGTAACAGTGCCTGTACTCGTTGCAAATGGTAAGAGTATGAGAGTTATTCCTTTAAAATTCGAAATACCGTCATATGATCAACATTTAGCTAGAAAGCAATCTTTCTAGTACAGGTAGAAGGTTGTTCTTCAATCAAATTTAGTACTGCTTCCTCAAGCTGTGATTTTCGTACTTCTCGATGGCAACCACAATCCTGCGTACTTTTGTCAAATGAACCATATTCTCGTAATCGTTGATGAAGCCGAGCAAATATTCTATGTGAAGGGTGCTGCCGTTGAGGATACATTTCAGCATATCTTCTAGAAGCTTCTAACCCATTCCCCTGCGACAGACCGTAAACGTAATGCATATCTGCCATTTCCTCATTTGTGTATGCTATAATAATAACAAGTGAATTATTAAAGTAACAAATCAAGAACAGAACAACAACACACAATTAGTATTAATTCAATTTCGAAAATTCACAAACTGACAGCGTCATACAAATTTAATTGTCACTATCGCTAATAGCGACCTACTAGATAGATTAGTTTTGTATTTTCGCATTTATGACGATGTATTTCTGTAGTTGTTCTTAAATATTTTTTTGCTGCGAACTGGTTTATTTCGGGCAAAAAACCCAAGAGACATTTTTTGTTTGAAATGAAACAGGCTATGGGAAATAAATTCTTCAAATGGTAAACAAATAATGAAACAAAAAGTTACATTGGAAATAAATTTTAGGGGTTGCGTTTTCCACCCCTTAAAACCATATGGTGAACCAAATAAATTTCTGGCTAAGTGTCTTTTTGGTAGTACAAAACGTCAGGTTAATTTCAATATTGTAACTTTTTTAGTGCTTGTGAAAAAATTTGTTATACTAATTTTATGTACACCCTTTAAGGGGCTGTATCTTAACAAGGGATGCCTCAATGAAATTTCTTTATATGAAAGATCCTATCTTTTTTTCGATGAGGAATCACCTCTTTGGATGTTTTACACTTATTTAGTTACACCCTATATAGATAAATGTTCATCTTTACGAAATACTGAGCTAAACTCCCGATGGAGTCATCAAAATTTGCCTGTATTCATTCATCCATAGCTGAAAACCACTGGCCGAAATCCACACATGAATGTTTATCAAATAGCTGCAGTCAATTTCGATCATTTGATTCCAATGCGTTCATTCACCAGTTAATTGGGTATCGGTATGGTTGACAGGTGGTCACTCTAAACTGGCATTGAGCCTGCATTGTACAGAGCAATCGGCCACTTTACGGATATATCATTTCCTATATTTGCTCTGAACCTCAAAGTAGATTAAATTGAAATGAAATTGAAGCGATGCTATACAACTGATGAACATATTTGCGATGTTTCGCAAACAGCAACTGTATGTGCATTCCTTCGAAGCGATCGATTTATCAAATGTGTTTTGTCACACCAGATTGAGATTCAGAAGATTTATTGTCACATCGGATATTTGTCGACGTCAAAACTTTTTATGGAGTACATGATACACCTAACGTTATGAATTATTACTCAATTCAAATTATTAGGCATTATTAGTCGATTATGTGAGAATTAACTATTCCTCAAAGTTGTCCTCGCTGTTTTGGTAACGTGATTGTACGTAGATACATTCATTTCTATGCAATTTGATATCCAACAAATGGTACAGTCCTGACCTCATCATGCCTAGGTTTTCCACATTTTGTATGAATTGATGCGTCAATTTTCTCAATGACAAAATTATACCTTTCAATCCGAAAAATTGTTTTGGAAAGAATAGAATAGAATTTATTCATCATTAAATCATACACATATAACATACACATTACTGGTACAATATTCATCAGACTAGTCACATAAACTGAAGAAAAAGCAGCTATATATTCATATCTAAAAATTCTTCGACATTGTAAAAAGCATTTTCTAGGAGACTGTCTAATAAACCTTTTTTTATTTAATGTATTGTAATTTTCAATATTTCCTAGTAACCTGGTTGCTTTGTTATAGCATATGACTCCTTGATAGCTTGCCGAGTCTTGCCCAAGGGCTAATCGTGAGTAAGGTAGTCTCAGTTCATTTCCTCAGCAAGAATTGTGATCATGTATCATAGTGTTTTTTGTATGGTGCGATTCATTTATTTTGATATTTATAGTTATGAGCAAAATATATAAAGACGGTAGTGTTAAAATAGCTAGATCTTCAAAAACTGTCTTGCATGATTGTCTACAATGTATGCCAGCGATACATCTGATCATTATTATTTTTGGATAACAAACACTTTTGTTAGGTATGCTGAGTTTCCCCAGAATATTAACCCATTTGAGATATTAGATTGTACAAACCCGAAATAGGCCAATTTGAGTACTTCTAGAGATACTGTTCCATGTAGTTGTCTAATTATGAAGCAAACTTTACTCAGTTTTGTTATTAGATAATCTGTGTGTTTTCGCCAAGTTAACTTCTGATCAATTACTATCCTAGATACTTATATTGATTACCTGGTCTATAGATCTGTGATGTATTTTGATTAGTGAACAATAATCATTAGTAAGATTCTTTTGTTTATAATTCATGAAAACAGTTTTATTTACATCAACAAGTAGACCGTTATTTGTGCACTATTGTGAAAATTCATCAGCAGTTTTATGTGCAGCTTGAACAGAGAGGAGAAGTTAATTTTCTGTTACTATTTGATAGGTATCAACAGCATATTATTGTTTTTTGTGGAGAAACATATGAATTTTCAATATCACTCATAAATATTATGAAAAGAAGCGGAACCAATGTTGAGCCTTGTGGAAATCCTAATGAGACAGAAGCTGGTTATGACTTCATTCCATCTATTACCACTATTTGCGACCTTCGACATAAATATGATGCTACCCATTCATTGGCTACTCCTCTTATTCCCATTCTATACAGTTTCTCAAGTAATACACTGTAGTCAACTGTATCGAATGCCCGGGATAGATCAAAGAATAAACCAATTGGAAATTTCTTATCATTGAGGTTTTTTAGATGTTGTCACACATTTCGAATATGGCAGATGATGTTGATTTTTGCTGTCTAAAACCATGTTGACATTCTGGTATGAGTTTATAGTGTTCAACAAATTTACGATGTCGCAAATAATAGGCATAACCTAGTCCAAAGTTATCAGCAATTTGCGACTGGAAACAAATATTCCTATACGTCATTTTTGGAGCCCTTGTTTTATATATGGGTATAGACTTTGATATTTTCAGTGATTCTGGATAAATATTCATTTACAATAAATGATAGAGGTTGACAAATTATGTCATAGACACGGTAGAAATTTACCGTGTATATCATCTATTCCTGAGGCTGTAGTTTTAGTGGTTTTATTAATGATTTCTTAGATCTCTATATGTGATGTTGGATATAAGAATAAGCTGTTGTATGAGAAAGTAGATAATTTCAGTCCATTTGTATTAGATTGATTTGTTTTGATGTCAATGAAAAATGTATTGAGAAGGTGACTTATTGTTGTTTTATCTGTAGTAGTATTACCATTGATTGTTAGTTCTGAAGTATCATTATTTTTTATTCTATTCCCATTTTCATTTATAATTTTTCAACTTTCCTCAATACTATTTTTTGCATTTATAATTCTGATGTTGTTATATCCCATTTCTGCCCGTTTTACAACTTCTGTATATGAGTTCTTCAGTTGTATATATTTTTGTTTGATAATTGCTATGTTAGAAAATTTGGCTAATTTTCACATGTCACATACCATTTGATGCAGTTCTTTGATTTTTTCTGATATCCAGGGTTTGTCCATTTCACGATAATAATTGTTTGCTACTCTTCTCAGTGGAAACGTGTTATGGTAATGATACTGATATGTTGTATAAAACGCATTGAAACATTTGTTCAAATCAGTTGATATGTAAACATCTTCCCAGGTTTCGTTTGCCAGCATGTCTCTGAAAGCTATCAAGTTGCCATCAGACAGACTACGCCTGTAAAAAAAATAGAAACATCACTCTTAAGCGACCCAGTGATGAACTGACAAATCTGAAAACTGTGATCTGATAGATGGGTGTCCTCAACTACAACATTTGCAGCAGGGAAATTGTAAATATTCTATCAATGCCTCTATTGAGGCGGGTAGGAGAGGTAATCTGATTTACCATGTCAAATTCATATAATATATTCTTTATTTTTTTTTGTATCTGCATTGTCTGTTAGCAAGTCTACTTTTATGTCCCCGCAAAGTACATACAAGTTATTTTTTCTGTAAATTTTGCACATCAGATCATAGACCTTTTTTTTCTGAGAGTTTATCCAAATTGCTATTTGGTATTCTGTAAACAGTTATTATATATAATTTCTCTTTTATTTTTACATTAAACTCCTCAACAGCATTGACAACTCACAAAATTTTTATATGCAGTTTGTGTCGCTAAAAAATTCGAAAGCATTTGAAACATTTGTTTTCGTTAAAATACAAATACCGCCATGGTAATTGTGCACTCTACAAAAACTATTTATTACTTTATAATTTTTTATATAGAGGACGTGCATTTCATGAAGCCAGTGTTCAGAGAGGCACAGAACGTCTGTTTGATACTGATCCAATAAAATCTCTAGTTGTGGTATCTTCTTTGCTGCCATACCCTGTATATTAAGATGCATAACAGAGAATCGTTGAAGTTCTTTTTCATTTCCATTTCATTACTTGGTTTGTCGGTAGCATTGATATTCAGATCCCTTTTACATTTGGCTAGGTGATGAATATGTGTGGGGATATAGTAGTCAGTCATTGCGTTCAGTCTAAAAAAGACTCAAATCTACGTCCTCTTCTGGAGTCAAATCTTTCAAAGATAATTTTCTTGAGCCAGAAATCTGGTTTGTAGATAGCTTCGTGCACGTGTGGTCGAACTCCTACCATGAATGATTGCGTATCGCCTTTTGGATTCAGTTCAGATATAACTTCAGTTACAACTAACCATCTCAACTCCTTCATTGGACGTCCTTGAGGTTTTTTCTTTCAATAGAAATCCTTACTTTGAATAGAAAACAATTTTTCCATTTTCAATTATGAGAAGAATATTTCTTCTTTTTCGAGTCATCTTCATTTATGAACGAACACACTTTTTATGAATTTGCATTGAATAATGTATCTTATTTATATTAATTCTTCAGCCAATTTGTAACTGAATGGTGTGATTGAATTATTTACTGATGATAAGTAGTTGTTTACAGCTGATTCTCGGCCTCCCCCCACCACTATGACGTATTAATTGCTTTTTTTATTGGTTGTTGTTTGGTGAAGTTTTTTTGTTGTGCAGTGAAGTCAAGGCGTTGTGACCTTGAAGTGTCTGGTGCATGGATCGTTCAGATTTTTTTTTCATATGAGATTTTGTGTGTTTATGTGTGTGTAGGAGAATGCACGGTACAGGGTTTCATCATGTGCTTGTTTGTCTATGTACAAACATACGTCTGCATACTTCGAAGATCCTCCAAGTAATAAATGCTCCATCGGTGTTAGGGTACCAACTTAGTAGTGGAGTGACGTCACAGCAATAACCGTTCAACGGCTAGAGAGCGACATGTTCACTCCACGACGTGTGGCAGAGTAATGCGTATTCATCGGTCTGCCCTCACCTCTCCCGAAGCGATGAAGGTTCGCTCTAGCCCCGCTATCGATGGTGACACAACGGCAGCCGAGGACCGTTTGCCTAGCGTCTACCCTCTCCGAGACCGCAACGACCATTGCTTGCTCGTACCGGCAACTGTTATCGCATCAAGTTGGGAGATGGGCTTGGCTGTGACGTCAGGCATCTCTAGTGGATAGCAACTAGCAATGTGAATCTTTCACGGTTTCATGGTGGGGATGACTCACACTGTTTAATATAAAAGAAATGCCTGGCACACTATGAAATCAGTAGACGAATATATCTGCAGCAGTTAGCAATTGGTAGAGTGTTATTCAGTTCGTAATAGAAGGAAGACGGTGAGTGTATTTGTCTGTTGGAAACTGTTTATATTTTCATATATATTTTCATCATGTCCGTTTCAAAAGTAGACTTGAATAAAATTAATAATTTGATTGTACAGGAGGTTGAAATACTAGAGCAAAAGGCCTTATCATCATTGCCAATTGATGAAGTGTACATAATTAAAAATATGTCAACTTATTCTACACGATTTGGTAAATCAATTTTATTAACTTTGCAAGATGTGAGCAATGATAAATTATTTAAAACATGGCTACCAAAACGTATTTCGTTGCAATTCAGTGATGACGATATATCTTGTATCAACTCATCAGGTGGTAAATATACGATGATGTATTTAGGACAGAGCCAACAAAGTTTTGCTGGCATGAAAACGCGATCTCTAGTCAAATTCAATATGATTGAATAATAGTAATAATTTATAGTGAATTTCTTTAGGTCATAGCTTACAAAGTTTTTTTGGTGTGAAAACGATAACTCTAGTCAAATTCAATATGATTGAATAATAATAGTAATTATAATGAATTTCTTATTGTTTTATTAATATTCATATATTAGATGATAATTATATGGAAATATAAACATTACTAACTTAGTTGAATACACTCACTTTGTAACTACAAGTAAAATGGGAATGTGAGTATTATATCACTGAAAAATTGGAGGTTGCTTATTGTTTTTTTTATTCGATTTCAGTTCCACCATTTAAAGATGTGGATGCAGTACGCAAGTCAAGATTGGGTCGATATTGTAGATCTCAAATCATCGGTTCAACATTTGTCGTCTAAATTGAAGGTGTTGGGTGATGGAGCCGAACATGCAAGCGTTTATGATATGAGTGTATGCTATGATGGAAAACAAATCGAATTATGCCTTCGTGATGCTGAGAACTATTGGAGTGGTGCAGAAGTTTGCAACAAATTTTTGGATAATGAATTGGAATTGTGGCAACTTTGTGAGGTTATGATTGAACTGAACCTAAGAAGATTCCTGTATAGCCTCCAACCATACTTGCCAGAATGGATTATTCATCACTTTGAATTGAATGATGAAAATCGAGAGGAAATTGAAGATGGTCGCGAAAATGATGATTATGAGGAAGAAGTTATTTTAGATAGTCTGTATGTTCCTGTAAATCATAAATAATGTCAAATAAAAAACTTTGTATTATTTTCATGTTTTATTTATTTAAATCTGATGAAATACAATAGAAAATGATTACAAAACAATAAATATGATATAAAATACAATACATGATATAAGTCAGTTACAAATAAAAAAAAAAAAAGATCATAAAACAGTACATGATAGAGTGAAAAAAAAAGTGTCAATATCTGCTATGAACTGAACCATCCAATGCATTGTATGTTAAAACTGTATCATGCAAAATCAATGCATATACTTTAGTGTTGTCTGGAAACTTGGTCTTCCTCGTCTCAAACTCAATCTTTATATCAATAGTTGATGATTTTGTTGCATTCGGTTGATGGGAACAATCGATGACGAATAGTGGATTCTCTCTAAATTGTCCAATGTCCATCAGAGGTTCACTCATATCTTTATCATAATAACTTCGCTGGAAACTCTCAAAAGCATAATAAGCAGGAGCATCAAGTTTTTTATCGAAATTCAAATTCCAACGCTCATATGGATAAACTTCAGAATTCAAGTATACTCGAATACTATTGATATCAGCAGTTGTGAATTTTGTAATATCTTGTGTTCTATCTTCAGATGTGGTAGTACTTTGGAATGCGATGATGACAAAACGAGGAGTTTCCAATGCGTTAGTTGTTTTGATGGCCCATATGTCTGAAGAAGTCCCACGTAATGATGGTAGTTCATAGAGGTCCCACATACGATACGCCAACTTGATTTTGGCATTCAGACCGCTTTTGTTTATTCTACTCAAAAGTTTGAGCTTGTGTTTATCATCTGGTACAATATGCCTTATTTTCCATTCGATTTTATTTATTTCCAAATCAGCATCAACCTCACCTATATATGAGTTTTTGAATGATCGAGCGATAATCAAAATCAATTCCTGTTTGGCATTCAAGATACTTTTGTTGTAATCTTCAGCAAAACCCATCAAATATTTCAGTGGTAGTTTTCCACTAAAAACATGACTGTTTGTATCCAAGATATCTTGCTTCAATTGTGAAAGTCCCCAACCAGATGTCAATAATGTGTTAGCATGAGATTGTCCAAATGATATCATGGTTTTCATTGTAGATGTTATCCCAGGTTTTCTAACAACAGCCACTTGTTCACCACCCATTTCATAACGAATTTCGTCAAAGAGAAATGCAATTGCATTATTCGAGAGATAGCATGTTTTCGCTACATCTTTGGGGGTGAATTTACCTTCTATGTAAATGAAGCTCTCGGCAATATCTAGTATAACATCTTGATTATTGATTGCAATTCTGATTTCATCCGAATTCCTGAATAGCGGTGATCCATAGGGCTTATATGTGTGCTCATGTAAACTTATGAGAGAATGATCGAGCACTGGTTCATTGAATATATTCAACTTTTCATTGTTTGTTTCGAGCACCATTGTTATTTTCTCACTTTCAATCCAATCGATTTCAAAAATTTAAGATCACTCACAGACAGAGCGTTATGTGCTAACTGTTTAGCATACACTTGTGGAATGAGCTTCTTTTTGATAGTGCAACTCGTTTGGGATTGTTCAATGCGATTTTGTCTATTATAAATGAAACCCATAACAACAGTTATTCGATTTTCTTCAATTCCAAAATAATGAAAATCTCTTCTTCACTTCCAAAATCGATAAGGTTATTTTTTTCATCCAAAATACGCACTGTAATGTTGTGAATCAATTGACGACCTTCTGGACTGACAGGCATATATATAATACTGTGTGGTTCTTTAGTGAGATTGTAGCCAGGTTCAACATCAATATCGAATGAGAAAAGAATGTGGGATTCTTCACCATTTATATATGAACCAGATATTATATTGCAATCTAAGCGGATAAGTCTCACAGTTGTAATGTTTATTGGTAATGATGATTCATGTATCTGATTTGGTGGAAATATTTCATGAGCGAACCCCATCATTTCTGCTATTGAATTTGGATGTGTCAGATCAATTTCATATTTGGATCGCATTTCACATTTGAATGTATTATTATTGGCGTGTAGATAGAAAATATCATCTGCAACGACATCATTTGGTTTTTTATCATGAAACAATCTGAACATGATATGTTTCTGTATGACGGCATTGATCTCTTCTATTTCATAAGCACCACATGGAATTTCAATTGTCAACTTTTGGGGTATCGATGAGTTGTCATTACTGATTCTAAAACTAACTAAGTTATTAGCTTCAGTTATATTATTGATTGTATTGCACCCATAGAATCCCAAAAGTCCTAATCCATAACGACTGTTCCTATCCAATTCAATTGGTGGAAAAAAATCCGCACTCAAGACACTTGTCCCGACAGCTTGTAGCTCGAACTTTCGTGACATGACTGATGAATATTTTGAAACACATTTCAATTTATTATTGTACACAGCAACAGCACATTTGAGACAATTTACACTTTTTGGAAGGTGTTGTATTGTAATAAGTATCATTTTTATTGATACCAATATTCACATCCTCTATATTACAAATACAACACATAGATTTCCGAGGTATAGGACCGTCATTAACATCCGATTCTGAATTTTGATCGTGGTGGTGGTGCTCATAACAATATCTATGTTTCATTATATCGATGTCATCTTGCAGATGCTTAGGCAACTTTTCCCAAACATATGCAATCTCATGTGCAACACATGCAAGTATCACTTCCTTAGGCATATTTGCAAGCATCACTTTATCCATTTTTTTCAAGGTACCATATTTTGAAAACATTCTAAGTGAAAACCCCATTCCCTTGATAGCCTCCCGATCCAGTTTTGGTGTTGAATCCATTTTTATTTGGAAAATTATTTAGAGAGAAACTGCAAGCACAAGTGACCACAGAGAACTGTATTAAATTTCTGTTGTCGATCATAGTTATATTTGATTTTTACATTCGAACATTTTCGAAAGAATCGAGTCAATTCCAATGGTGGGGGTAGATCTCCAAAACTATCGAAATATGTGACTTCTTTCCCACATTTTTTATATGCCACCCAATGTGTTCCTGGTCCACTTATTCCATCTAAATTAACAATAGCTGTCTCGTTTTGTTTTGGACCTGAAGATGGTAATCTATCACGCATAAAAACACCACGAAAATGTGGAATTTTCATTTTTTGTGCATAATAACTGAGATCGAGATCAGTAAGAGGCCTCTGAGGTAGGGGTTCAATTAGTTTTTTGTTTTGTTTGTGGCTTTGTATGGTTTTAAATATAGTCCTAAACCTTTACGGTATGGTTTGAGATATATTCCACTTCCGCGTTTGCCTAATGCTACAGCCTCCATGGTTTTATTGTGACGATTGGCTTCCATTAAAGCCGCTCTGCTGGCTTTTGCCGAATTCACGGCCTTGGTAATACCAGCAGCGGCTCCCGCCAAACTTCCTAGTGCGGATAGTCCAGCAAAAATTGGTATCAATGGTAAAAGTCCACCGATCTTGGGAACAGGAATTATGCGTGGTGTGCGGATTTTCTTCTTTCCACCGGCAGCTTTAAGGTATTTACGTGCCGCCTGCAATGCCACAGTGATAGCTTTTTTGCTATTATTCGTCACAAATTGATTCCCACCAGCTTTCTTCAATACATTTCGCACTTTATGGACTATCCCAGCACCAAATGCAACTTTTTTAATTTTATTTTTCTTCGTTTGTTTCCTCTTACATTTTTTCTTATTGGTACTACAACCCATGCCCATATGTCTTTTCGCTTTCATAATGTTGGTGACAAGTAATGCAGCTGCTCTTTCCCCAATACTCGCGTCCTTCGATTTAACCCTATCCCAAGCGCTGTATTCAAGTTCTTTGTCGGCTAAATGTCTTGCTGCAAGATCGGATGGATGCTTAGAATATTGAATATCGTGTTTTTTGCATTCAATATCTAATTTATTGATTCCAGGGTCGTTACGAGCTAAACGTTGTTTCAATTTTGTACCCGGTCCACAGTATTGATAACCTCCGGTAGATGTAATTCGAAAGGAAGTTTGTTTATTAAATCATTAACAAAACCACAACCTCTTTTAATTTTACGATCACTTTCAATACGTCCGTATCGTTTGATGGTACACATTGAAATGAATAAGCTAATAACATTTATATAGTCTCCAACCACGGCACGATGCGCATTGTAAAACAGAAAGAAAAGTTTGCTGTAGATAATCTAGATGAGAAATTTGGTTGTGGATTGAATGGACAAAGGGTATTCAGACATGGTCCACTACTTCCATCATCAGTTCGAGGACTCATTATAGGACCTTCAAATTGTGGAAAGACGAATGCAATGATATCACTATTAACACATCCACAAGGACTGAGATTTAGAAATGTGTATCTCTATTCGAAATCACTCAATCAACCTAAATATCAGTACTTGCGAAGTGTTTTGGAACCTATAAAAGGATTAGGTTTTTATACATTCAGCAATAATGCAGAAATAGTGGAACCCTCCGACGCTAAGCCTAATTCTGTTTTCATTTTCGATGATGTGATATGTGAAAAGCAAGATATTATTAGATCATATTTCTGTATGGGACGTCATAAGGATGTTGATTGTTTTTATCTAGCACAGACATATTCACGGGTACCCAAACAGTTAGTGCGTGACAATACCAATTTCATTATAATGTTCAAACAAGATGAGACGAATTTACATCACATTTATTCAGATCATGTTTCACCCGATGTAACATTCAAACAATTCCAATTGATGTGTGTTAAATGCTGGGAGGACCAATATGGATTTCTAGTCATTGATAAGGATAGAAAAATAGATGAAGGTAGATATCGCAAAGGATTCGATAGTTTTATATACCCATGATCTTGTTTTTGGAACTTATTCGATCACTGAATATTGTAGTGGTCACTTCACCAACGAATTAAGCTTTAATTCAAAAAAAGGGCATTATGAATACAAAAAAAGATCCTGAAAATAAAAACAATGAAATAAATTTGAAACGTCAACTAGTAGAGACAACAGAAGCTGTCAGGCAGAAATTCAACTCTATCAAGAATGATAATATTGAAAATCGTACGACACTTGAAAGATTGTATGAGCCCATAATGAAACCATTGAATGTTTTATCATCAAACGCTACTTCTAAATCACCAGTGTTATCACCAAATCATGGAACTGTTCAATCTACTTCAAATTATCCCATGAGTACTCCAATAGGAAGAAAACAATCTTTTGGTAGTGTATCATCTGTGAATAGTGACACGAGCACACTTCAAGACGATATGAGAACAACTCTATTCGAAACACCATCATCGTCCCACATCGATTCCTCGGATCCTGACATCTCACCTGTTATGAATGAAAGTGGTGAAGATGTTTTGATGAAACATTTGAATAATATAAAATCTAGAAATCCAGCATATGATGGAACATTTGGCGTACGTATGGATCCAATTACACAAAAGCTGAAAATGGGAAGTCTAGTGGTAAATTTCAAAGATGGAAACATTTCATTTTGGGATGCTAATAAAGTGAAAAAATATGAATGCGCAGGTAGTCCAGAATTGTATGATATGATTTTTTTGAAGAATCCACAAGATGTTGATAATGAAGAAACTCGTCAAGTATATTCCAAAATATTGAAAATAACGAATGCTCCATATAAACAATATCATCTGAAGAATGGTTTTAAAAATACAAATTCTAAAAAATTTCGTGAAGTTATCAAACCTCTATTAGACTCACGACAATATCCAATAAGAAGTAGAAGTAAAATTGGTGGAGCACTCAAACGAGTGAAAATGGAGAAAATATATAATTCTAAACCTGTGAATTATGTGTACTGGAATTCACCGAAAGAGTTAGTTGCTCGCCTACGACTATTGGTAGCTTCAAAGTCAGCCGGACATACCGGACATGATAATGAAATAATTTCAATAATTGAAGAATTACGTGAAGAAGGTATAATATATTAACATATTCACATGTAATGATCACTGTCACATCATCATTCAATGCAGTAACATTATCACTTTTTCTCTTTAATCATATTGAAATAGAATGACTAATGAAATAAGTGATGTCAAACGACAAGTTGTTAATGAATTACATAAACCTGCAAGACGTAATTTTCGTAGAAGAATAACCACCATCAAAGGTTTTGCAGATCTATGGCAAATAGATTTAGCTGAACTGCAACCTTATGCAAAAAGTAATGAAGGATACCGATATATACTTGTAGTGATAGATTGTTACTCCAAATATCTGTGGACTGTAGCAGTTAAAGATAAAACAGGTAGTACAGTAACTAATGCAATGAAACATGTACTGAAAGAAGCCAATACTCCCCCAAACACATACAAAGCGATCAAGGGAAAGAATTTTTCAATAAAAGCTTCTCATCTCTCATGCGAGAATATAATATCAATCATTATTCAACATTTAGCACAAAGAAGGCAGCTATAGCAGAAAGAGTGATTCGTACAATAAAGGCATGGCTCTACAAGGAATTTTCGATGAGAGGTCACCACAAATGGCTTGATATTCTTCCAATTATAACTAGTAGATATAATAATAAAGTTCATCGTACAATAGGTATGGCACCCATCAATGTTGATTCAACAACAAAATTAAAATTCAAGGGTATCAATGGAATTGGAGGAAGACAAAGTAAACCCAAATTCCAATTAAATGATATTGTACGTATAAGTAAATACAAACATATTTTTGAAAAGTCTTACACTGCGAATTTTACCACGGAGCTATTCAAGATTGTTAAAATTAATAAAACCATCCCAACGACTTATAATCTTGAAGATATGAATGAACAGCCGATTAGAGGATGTTTTTACGAAGAAGAGTTATTACGAACCGAGAATCCTGACGTATATCTGATTGAGAAGGTGTTGAAGAGAAGAAAAAATAAAGTATATGTAAAGTGGTTAGGCCTTCCTAGCGAACAAAATTCTTGGATTGATGAATCAAATATGGTTTAAATGTATATAATAGTGACTTTTATGAATAAAGTAATATTAAAGTTCATTATTGTTTTCATTTCAATTATAAGTATGTGAACTGAAAAATATTGCAGCGGTAAACATTGCCCCAGCCATTCGCAATGTTCTGTGTATACCAAACCAAATTAATTGTATACTCCATTCCCGCTTATATTTTTCAACTCACGATATTGAAAACACATTATCATTCCCAAAACTAATCGCCGTCACTTTGAAATGCAGTATCCAACTCTTTTTGCCAATTATCTCTCACTGATAATGCTGTCTCATAAAGCTTAGTCGACTCCTCAAGCTCAGCCTGAGCTTGCATTCTCGAACGTTGATGGAATTGCTTATCTTTACCAATTTTTGAACGGAGTTCATCAGCATCTTTAGACATTCTAGCCAATTCAACCTTCGCTAATGCAATCTTGGCATCTAATGCTTCAAGAGTTTCATTATTAGCATTAATAGCTCGCTCACTCTTTTCAAGTTCAGCAATAGTCATCTGTGCCTTTACAAGACGGCATTTTGCTTTCCTTTTCATTTCCCCAAACCGATGGAGGGGGCTGAAAGAAGATAGCGGTTCAGCTTTCAAATCACTCTTCATTTCTTTAGGAGTACCTTTTGGCTTCCTCTTCGATCTGTCACTTTTCGTTGCGGGTTTTTTCTGTCGCACAACACTTTTGGATTCTTTCTTTTCTTTAAAGTCAGTGACAATCGATGAAGATGCCTTAGTAACCTTCCTCTTGATTGTTCTAGATTTCTTATCAACACCAAGAGGAAGGGTAGATGAAGAGTGTTTGAGTGATGATAATTGCGAAACGATCGGATTTTCAATAATAATTTGCTCATTTGGTTCTGGCACATCTGCAAAGTTAACGAAGTCGTTAATATCAAAATCATTTATCGAATCTTGACTCGATAAATGTAATACTGGAATATTTTCAAAATCAGTCTGATCGATATCAACAAGTGGTGAACCATCTTCAGCAATCAATAGCGGCATAGAGCTCATGATTATTAAGGTCTGAGGAATGATATGTGATAGCAATAGAATGTGGATAGGAAAGGTGATGATGTTACTGAGACCTCACCATTTATAGAAGAAAATAAACTAGCGCATGCGCTCTTTCATCAACTGACACATGCGCTCTCTCACTAAACTATTCACGCATGTAACAATCTTTGTCATTTAAGAGGAAAACTTTGTGTTGCATGCATGTATTTTTAAATGTTAGAAAATAATACAAATAAATTCAAAATATATATATTTATTAATAATAGAGGACAATAACGATAATAAAAAATGAAAAATGTTAATATGTCTCTGTGGATGTGGAACTTTCTTTGACTCTATTCCTCAATAGTTGTTGCTCGTGCGTCAAACACCAACATTGAAAAAAATGGATTCTCCTATTGGGGTAGAGTTGACCAACCTTCTCACACAGATCCCAAGTACTTCTACATGCATTGCATACATGATTCCAACAATTCATGGAATATGTATCACAACGCAAACAACGTTGCAGTGGAGTTGGAACGGCAGCACAGGTACCACAAATATTTCTACAGATACCTATATTGTTAAATATTATAGGTTCGGAACACTTCAGACACTGTAACTGTTGTTGACGATAATCCGATTTTGTTCGCTTCGGTGGATGAGAAGGAGGCGATAGTTGAATCCGCAACACGCAATCACTACACATACCAGTACATGGATTGATTGAATCCTTAGGTCTACTTATTTGACAAAAGTAGCACACAATAGCCCCTGCAATCATCATTGGGTAGACACACACTTTTGGTTTTTCATTCCACTCTTTTGGAAACGGCATTTTACTAATTCGATTAGAAATATTAAGAGATGACTTACAGAAACTCTGAATGCTCTCTCCTATACCTACGATCTCTATTTATACAAATCAACATCATGTGGAAGTATAGTGGGATAACTTCTCCTACTATTCCACTCTAAACGAGTCAAGTGGGAGTCGCATCACCTCCTATATAAGTTGACTTGCAAACCTAGAGTTCATTCATTCACTCTCTACAACTGTGAGCAAACAACAACAAGATGAATTCTGCAAAAATAAATGCTGCATTAAATAGAATAGCTGCTGTTGATGAAAACAATTGGATAGACGAATCAGATGATGAGGATGTCAATGTTCCGCTAGAGGAAGTAATAGTTGAAGCAGAAGATGTTGGAGTCGATGAAGATGAGATAGACGAAGTTGAAAACGAGGCCAACCAAAGCGACGAAGATGATGACGTGATGGAGTTTGAGAGGGTCATGGATGAAGAAGGAGATGATGAAGGGATAGAAGCTGACACAACTGAAGGTGATGGTGCTATGAGGATCGGTATGCGAACACTCAATGTCAGTGAGACACTGGAAGATCCCTTGGATTTGTATTGTGCATTGGATGCATACGTATTGATCAGCACAATAGATGGAGAGAACAAAAAACTATGTTGGTGCTGCTTTCGGTTTTATTCGCATAGAAACAATAATGGAGGGTGGTATGCCCATGTCAACACCCACAACACTGTCTCAATTATGGAAATGGGACAGAATTGGTGTGAAGCTTGCGAGAGGCCACTAACAAACTTCACCCGAGTATCTACATGTATTATATGTAATAATGTCCAACCTGTGGCACAATAACCGTGGACCAACTGGTCAAAAAAAAACAACAGCCCTTTTCAGGGCTACATTATTCACACAAACAGTAGTTAGTTGTATTAGTATTCATAGATTATGTGACAAATGAATACTTTGACTAATAAAAGTCTAAGTTGGAAATTTGTTAGTCTTTGAATATCTATACATTATATGACAAATAAATTACTATTTGTTAGTCTTTGAATATATATACATTATATGACAAATAAATTACTACTTTGACTGAAAAGTCGAAATTTGGAATTTGATAGTCATTGAATATCTATGCATATGATGAGTACTACTTTAAATGAAAGTTGAAGTTGGCATTTGTCAATCATTCATATGCATATAATGATGAATACTTTCACATACATATATTTCGTTTGAGATTATAATGTTAACATAATGTTAACAATGGTATGAATCTGTTTCTGTTTGAAAGTATAATGGTAGCTCTGAAAAGAGCTATTTTTTTTATTGTTTCAGTCTTTAATTGTAGCCCTGAAAAGGGCTGTTATTTTTTATTAATCCATGCAATGATATGGACTAACGCTCCTCATCTTCAGAAACAATAATTATGGTATCGTCATCTGAATCAGATGATATACTAATGATATCATCCTCATAGTAGTCATCTGAATCAGATGATATACTCATGATGTCGTCGTCGTCATAATCATCTGAATCAGATGATATACTAATCACATCATCCGCATTATTATCGTCAACAGCATCTATGTCGTCCTGAATACCTTGTTCCACTCGTTCTGCGAAATCATCAGGAAGATCATAGATTCGCTGCAGAAATTGAGCGAAGGTTGTACTCAAATGATCAGACGTTGAATCTATTTCATGTACTTGGATGGGTCCTGTACTCGACATTGTGGAAGAATGATATAGAACTGGGATTGTTGCTATATTTATATTGGAAGAAATGAAATGGAGGGGGTGAAATGTAGAACAGTGTTTGAGATTCGAAAACATCAAGAATGAAACTCTGAGCGATTATTAGGAGAAATTCTTAGTGATTATTATGGAAAAAAAACTAATAAGAGGGGAGGAAGGGAGAGGAAGGGAGGAAGACACTGCCCCAGCCTCGCAGTGCCTCGTGTACACCAACCAAAAAGTGTGTACTCCGTGGAAGGAAAGGAAAGGAAATGATGGACGAGTAGATGATTATATGTCATCATCGGAATTGAGGACATCATCATCGATCAGGATTGGGGATGGCGGAGGACTATCCTCGATGAGGATAGGGGATGGTGGAGGACGTCTAACGTCAAGCTCGTCATCAGCATCATCGCCAGAGTCGTCGTCGTCATCATCGTCGTCGTTGCTGCTCATTGGGACAATGTCATCATAAGCAGGGTCCCACCATCCGTCAGGATCTGGATATTCCGAATCGTCCAAGTGTCCTTCGTCACTGCCAGTGACATGTTGAACTTGCATCCTGATGTCGTGATCCTGGTATTCATATGGCGGACTGTGGGGTTCCGTGGTGGAAGAGACTACCTGTACCTGGCTGTTATCCCAGTAATTGAAGTTGTACCCCTGATCCGGGCAGCTATAGGGTTCGGAGGTTGAATCGGGTTCCATCTCGATGCTAGCTGATCAACTGAATGTTTCATCAGATGATTTCTACTTTTATACTTTCGAGAGGGAGTGGGAGAGGAGTGGGACATTGAGTAGGGGTAAATTGCAGTGAGACATAAGACATATTCAATGAGTAGGGGTAAATTGCAAAGTGACATAAGACATATTCAATGAAAGAGATACTTGAATGGATAAAATACAAATGAAATATACTTGTCGATTTCACTATGAAACATGTCTATTTTTTTATTTTTTAAATTTTCTTCACATGGAATTATTTACAAGTGATTAGAGAACACAAAAATTGATGTGAGGTATTTGTCTAGAAGAACTTGGAATTGAAATAAAAAAATAATAATAATAATAAGAGGAAGTGAAGAAAAATGCTCCAACCATCGCATTGTTCAATGTGTACCAAACCAAAAAACAGTGTACACCCTTTATTTCACTTCCTTTTCCTTTATTCAATATAAACTTAACAAATATAAACTTAAAACTACCATAATTAAATATTCCTAACTAACCTAAAACTAATCTTATATTTATACTTAATCTACAAAAAAGGGTCCATAGCTGTCCATAACCTTTTGTGTAGCTCTATCGAAGAGGTTGCCGCTTCACACCTTTCCTCCAGAGATGCAATGTCACGATCTAGTTCGGCCATTTCTTTCTCTATTTCCCTACGTCGCTTAACCTTTTCACCCTTTAGGCGGTTCATGTTAGTCAACGCGGCCTCACTAGATCGGGCAGCATGTTCTATTTCTTTGCATCTCTGTAGAAAAGTATTCATCTTTTCACTCACCTCTCCGATAGGCTGTCGCACTTGTGGCACCAACACCTCAGGATCCGCCGGTGTCGCTGGCAGCGGTGGTAGTCGCGTCACCAACGGCGACAATATCACCAACTCCGGAGAAGGACTCCTCGGAATTTCCACTGCTGCTGGTGCTGCTGCTGGTATGGAGGCCCTCTTACGAGAGGTCGAAAAACTACCTGCATAAGGATTAGTCCTATTGCAAGTAGCTCGGTACTTTGAAATAGGACCAACCCTTGCTGCAGGTCGTTGGCAAACCTTCTTCACAGCCCTGACTTCCTCCTCCTCCTCGAATAAGTCAGGGCTAGAAGATCTACACCTAACTCGCGAACGCGAAGTGGTTGCCTGGTCACCCGTCACCGCTCTCGAAGATGCTGCCTCCTCCTGGTCAGCGGACACCGGCAGAATAGACGCCACAGCATTATTCACCTCCTGTGTATTGGTTGCCATTCTGAAAAAGAAGAAATAATACAAAGTTAGTTGATATAAAAAAAATAACATTCTTAATTTACTTACTCAAATGTCAAGTTAGTCGTCGGAAGCTACTGCCTTGAAGTGGAGTGGACTGCTCTCGATGAGATGACTTCTCGAACTGAATGTTGTGTAGTGCTCTCCGGAGGGTATCGACTTCGATGCGTGAGTGGTGGGAAAATGGTGGGAGCGCACATGCGCGTTGAGGGTAGGGGTGTACATGCGCAAATGTTGGGAGTCGGGGGGGGCGGGGCTTCGGGGAGGGGAGGGGCGGGGCTTCGGAAAGGGGGCGGGGCTTCGAGAAGGGGCAAAAAACGCGCCCCGGATGCAAGTGGTGGATGTTGAGCGCTAAAATTCGGCCGCTCCGCGGCCGAGCGACCGCAAGCGACCGCTCGACCGCGGAGCGGCCGAATTTCAGCGCTCAACATCCACCACTTACATCCGGGCCGGATGCAAGTGGCGGATGTTGAGCGCCCCAGGCCGCGAAGCGGCCTGCTGAGCGATCGCTTCATGATCGCGAAGCGATCGCTTCGCGATCGCCTATTAACCTAACGTAAGTATGCAGCTAACCTAACGTAACTGTTAACCTAACCTAACGAGGGAATACTAACCTAACACCTAACCTAACGTAACTATGCAGCTAACCTAACGTAACTATTAACCTAACATAACGAGGGAATACATTCACCATGTTGGTTCCATTAATACATCATCAGTTGGTTTTGGTTTTGGTTGTATTATTCTATGATTTGGATTAATGTTCAGTCCTGGATATCCCAGTCCACCTGATGATGATGGCTTGACTTTATAGTTTCTCTCCAAAACTTCTTTATGGTTTTTCTCCAATACTTCAACTCTCTGTTCCAGTACATCATACTTTTTCATTGTAGTCCCTGTTATGTTTGACATAGCATCAAATTTTTTATTTGTAGACGCTGTTATGTCAGACATTTTTATGTCTACATCACTTGTAAGTTTGTCAAATTTACGAGTGAAAGTTATCCGAGCCTCTGCAATTTTATCGTCAAATGCTTGCCGGGCGTCCCGAGCAATATTGCCTATTGTGGATTGTATTGCAGCTTGTAGGGCTAGAAGTATAACTTCCTTTGCTCCATTAATTTCCCCCTCAAGATATGATACAGTTACACAATCACTCTTGTCAATTGGTTCACTTGTATTTTTCAATATTTTCCTTTGCATGTCATAATGACCATCTTTTGTTAATTTAAAACCATTCCCAGGAGGACCTCGAATGACATTACCACCCCATTTTCTTTTTCTACCAAACTTATCGATTGTTTTAGACATTGTGCACTCTACGATGATTCTCTTCAAACTGATATTTCTGTCATTTACATTATACTATATATTGCAGTAATTGATTAGGGAAATAGAAATAATACAAATAAAATTTTAATCATTTTATATTCATTACAGTAATACATATACATACATACATAATACATTAATATCACATTACTTCTATCATATATTATTAATTATAAATGGCTACATAAATAACAATATTGAATTTTCCGGTTTTGAAGATATTGAATGATATTTCAATCATTGATCTCGGCAGATAATAAATTAATCAATTGATCCAATGGAGTCTCCTGAGATTGTGATTGTTGAATAATATTACTTATCCAACGAATGTTCTCATTTGGATCGTTTTCATAAAATTCAATATCATTATGACCCCAAGGAAGAGTGTGGGTAGTATTCGGAATGATAAATCGTTTATCGTCGTGATATGATAATGCAACTTTATTTTTCAATTCAGTATACATATCATGTAACACGCTTCTAAATGAATTCATCTTTCTGAATATCATACCACCTTGTTCGACGATTTTTTGATAATCTTCGCATGTCAATTCATTCTTTATTACAGATCGTTTAACCCCTTTGGCTTTCTTAAATTCACCATCAACAGATTTCACATAATATGCTTTAGCACCTGTACCATAAAAACTCATGATTGGATCATTTGGAAATTCATCTTTGAAGTTACCCAAGACTGAACTTGTTACTGGAATATTGAATTGGTTAACTATACTGTAATTGGATGTATCAAATCTACTTATGTTAGTTTTTATGAATTCATAAAAATTTTCTGTGTTTACTTTAAGAATGAGCGAGTCGGTATCTGTGTAAAGTAAAGAGACATTTTCATCAAAGTGTTGTTTGATGCATCCATAGAAAAAGTCATACATGACTGTTTTAGATAATTCTAATATGGAAAATCCCAAATATAATGGTTTATCGTAATGAACCTTCACTCTACCCAATTGAATGGCAACGAAATTATCAGTGAAAATTGAACAATTTTTGAAATTTGGTTTGGCTATGAGAGTGCTGGCACCTATATTTTTCTTTATATTTTCCCAATGTGTAACGAGTCTAACATCAATTCGATTATCTACATTCTCCATTGTCTTTCCATACACCGCATTATTCATTAGTTTATAGAAATCTTTAACAGATTTGTTGTTAGACCTATTACGCATTTCAGTATTAAGATCTATATAGGGTTTCATCCAGCATGATTGTTTGAATTTCAATACTCTATGTGTATTCATTACAATCAATCCATTTTTGACAGCTTGCTGTAGATTCCTATAATGAACAATATATTTTCTTTTATCATTCAAATTTGGAATTAATTTGGGAATTTTCGATTGTGTACGAGGTGGTATTATTTTTTCGACTAAAAATGGAAGGTCAGAATGTTTATCATGCAACTCTTGTGGATAATGAATGTCCACTTCAAATACATACCCATACGGACTATCAGTACTCACATCCATCACATCAAGATTAAGAATTTCATTTGGTGTCAACCATGTAAATTCACTTGTTGGTAGAGGTTGTGACATACTGTGACCGTATAGATTTGTTGCATCTAAATATGTAATGAATGTGGAAGGTTCATTGGGATTATAATTGGGTAAAAATCTATTATTTGCTATATGTTTCCTCTCGCTACATTGACTAATTCCACCTCGTATACCTTTTTGAAAAAAGTGAATCATATCAATGTCAGTTAGTAATTCCAATTCAACATTAGTGAACTTCAACATGGCATCCCATGATAATCCAGGTGCAGTGTAATATTGTGCCGGATCTAAGTTATATATCTCTAAACTTGTGGTGCGGAAATTTTCAAAAATATCACATAGTAGCAATACATCCGACTTCAAATACAAATCAGAGTATTCCCCCAAATTCTGACACTCGAATAAATTCCAAACATTTCTAGCCCTATCATAATCAGTTTCCGATATATGTTCACAATTGAGTGTGTCATAAAACTGATTTTTTGTCGGAAGTAATGGATAATTCAATTTGTCAATGTCATCAACAAAACTATATGGAAATACACCTTTCTGTCTCATCAAATTGAATTTCTCAATTTGTGGGAAATGTTTGTGCATCTCCAAACATTGATCGGAGGTCAAGTTTGCACCCAACTTCTCCAACGAATTAGTCATAAATTTATAACTATCGATAAATCTCATTTTGAGATAATTCTTCCTAACCACACCATCTTTATCGGTATAGCTGTGTGTAAAGAGATGCTTCGTGAAAGATATATATTTCTCTTTAGTTTGCGGGATAACATCAACTTTCTCTTTATTCCTATACAATTCTTTTATGAATAAATGACAATCATAACCACTTAAATTATGAAAAATGATAGGTATGAAGTTTGGTATTTTGAAATTTAAATTACATTTCGAGTGAGCGGCATGTGATCTTTTCTTTCCTGTGACATGACAATGATCTCTTACTTTGACGTCACCATCAGTAAATGCTTTATTACATATACCACAAGTTCTGGCTGCAGCAAACTGTTCTTCTTCTTCGACAGTTTGTGTATCCATTGGTTTAGGGTTTCTGAGATGATTTTCATGTATCTCTTTCAAATCATCTTCAATGCTACTCACAAATTTCTGAGCTGCATCTACACCCCTATATGTAACAAATTTTGTCAAATCATCATTATATGAACACTTTATCAAATAAGCAAATGAATATGGGGCATGTTTGAATGTTTTAATCGTGTATGAACTTCCAGGATTTGGCTCATTCACATGAATCGGTTTAAGCACTGATTCGAAATCAGCATACACTACAAATGGCACCCTCATTTGCCTCTCAAAGTTTTCAAACATTAGTTTATTTTCCGCAACCATTCTACCATATTTATTGATCTTTAAATTAGTAGTTGGTGTTGTGGTACTAATGTGATTACAATCATACATATTATGACGTAAAAGCAATCTCTCATCAGAAAAATATATCAAACATCCGTCACAAAAATATTTTTTCTGTCTATGAGCTGATAGTTGATTAGAAACTAATCTTGAAAGATCTTTGATCCAACAATAGTGACCATTACCGGAGTCATCAGTTATAAACAACAAATTGACATGTCTCCGGAGTCTTCTCTGTGAGTATCGCAATGGACCAATCACTTCATACTTCATTTTACCCTTCTCAAATGTACTCTCTAAACCGTAAACATTAATTGAAATATCATTCCTATCTTCGAATATTTCGATACTCTTATTATTAACTTTAACCGGAAAATCCATACCTGTGACATCTAAAACAGTGGAAAAATGTGGATATGACGTAAGTTCGGACACTCGACTATCTGCAGGATATAATGCTGATGTTATAGCCCAAGCAAAACAATATTGATCTTCATTACGAACATTCACAACAGCTTTCTTCCATTGAATACATTGAGGCAGCTTCACATATGAACGTCCTTCCAGTGGACTGTATTTATTAATGTTGACCTCGAGAAACAATATTTTTTCACAAGTCCAACCTGAATTATAAAAAAAAAAAATATTACTATTCAATCTTATTGAAATTTTTAAAAATAAATACCTGAGTCACGATCCTGGAACTCAGTCGTTTGAGCCACAATTACATCACGGAATCCATCAAAAACAGCATTCAAATCTGATGATTGGTCCACTATTTTATTTTGGGAATTAAATGACTTCGTGTCCCTCGAATCATCAGTCTGAAGAATATAATTCCCAAAAACTTCCATATTCACCTTGATGCTTTTATGGATCCTGATGGCTGATTCCAGTAATTCAATGACCTTCTGCCTAATCTTATTGAAAAATGACATGTAGTCACTGGTTACAATCGAACTCTCCACCCTGTATGTAGCAATGCGGCAATTGAATGCATTCGTTATAATTTGAACACCGTCAGACAATTGAACACATGCATTATTTTTATGACTCATGGTTCTTCGGTGAGAATTCACTTGGCTCATAGGAATTGTCACATTACAACAATTGCACGTATACATAGGTGTTGCATTATCCACTCTCACCCGTTTCACTGCAGGCCCTCCTTGGCAACTCTGGAGCTGATGCCGACGAAGATTATCACTACGAGTGAAAGATTTACCACAGTCACAGGAATACATTTTATTTAATAGTTCTCACTAACTCACTTGATGTAAACTGACATAGCCAACACTCGTACGCTTCTTAAATACACTCTGATAGGACCCGTCAAGACGTCATAGCCAACCCCACTTCTCAACTACATGCGCCAAGATTACCTCCCAACTGAATGCGATAACAGATGTCGATATACGAGCAAGCAGTGGTCGTTGCGGTCTCGGAGAGGGTAGACGCTAGGCAAACGGTCCTCGGCTGCCGTTGTGTCACCATCGATAGCGGGGCTAGAGCGAACCTTCATCGCTTCGGGAGAGGTGAGGGCAGACCGATGAATACGCATTACTCTGCCACACGTCGTGGAGTGAACATGTCGCTCTCTAGCCGTTGAACGGTTATTGCTGTGACGTCACTCCACTACTAACTTGGTGCCCTAACACCGATGGAGCATTTATTACTTGGAGGATCTTCGAAGTATGCAGACGTATGTTTGTACATAGACAAACAAGCACATGATGAAACCCTGTACCGTGCATTCTCCTACACACACACACACACACACACACACACACACACATAAACACACAAAATCTCATATGAAAAAAAAATCTGAACGATCCATGCACCAGACACTTCAAGGTCACAACGCCTTGACTTCACTGCACAACAAAAAAACTTCACCAAACAACAACCAATAAAAAAAGCAATTAATACGTCATAGTGGTGGGGGGAGGCCGAGAATCAGCTGTAAACAACTACTATGATACTTTTATTATATTTGTCTCAGGCAGTTACAGAAAAGAAAAAATGATATTAGGAATGATTTGGATGGAATTCTCGTTCGGCTCATTTGATGAAATCCTAGCCAGAAGTAATCTTATTTAAATTGAAAGGGTTTTACTTTTAGGAGTGACAGAAAGATTTTGGCTTTCTACATCGTGATACAAAAAAAGAAGCTATCAATTTTGAAAGATGTAATTCTATACATAGGACCGTGTTAGGAATCAAACGTTAAAAGGTAAGACCTCGTTAGTCCTCAGCTCGCACAAGTTTCTCAGCTTCTGAGAGCTGTCGTTCGTATGGGGGCGACAGCTGATTAACGAAAAAACAGATTGAATCACTTGTCAGACACAAACTGGAAGAAAAATCCCTCCTAAAACAACAAATTTCATAAACATTGAATTACAAGAAAGAAAAATTTTCAAGAAACAAACACTGAATTATACAAAAAACACATTTCTCTATTCAGTTTGTCTTCCAAAAATTCGTTATGGAATTGAAACAATATCATTCACAGGATTTGTACACAATATACTAAATGAAATATGAAAATTTAACATTATAAAAAAAAAACACACAATTCATTCATAAATCACGATTTTTTCATCATTGAATGATTTTGATCTGCTTATGTCATCGATGACATAGTAATGACATTCATTCACTTATTTGACTAAGTTCCAGCCAAAAGGAATCTTTTTCAAATTGGAAGGGTTATATGTTTAGGAGTGACTAATTTTTGGGAAAAAATTTTTTCGGCTTTCTACCACTCTATCTTGGTATAAAAAAATATGGGAATCTTTTACAAAGAAAATGTGATAAATTTTAAAAGAAGTGTAACTCTATAAATATATGTGTAGATTATGCAAAGGAGTAACTTTCAGACACAAACTGGAAGAAAAAGCCTCTCTGAAACAGCTACTTTGATTACTTCCTTTTTTTCTTTGGAAGATTACCACATTTTTTGTATCAAGAGGGAGTAGTAGAAAGCCAAAAACTTTCTGTCCCTAAAAATCAGTCACTGCTAGAAATATAACCCTTTTGATTTATCAAATATTTTATTCTGGGATTTGACAAAGACAGCAGTGGGATTATAATCTGGATAGGTCCTTCGTAATACTGAGTGAATTTCAGAAGTGACAATGGGTGGAGAAAAACGTAATGACAAAAAAAATTTGGTTTCAAGAAAACGGCATATTTCCTCAGGGAGTGAGAATAGTGATAGTGTTCCACGAAACAAGAATAGAAAAGATTAAATCTGAATTGGATAGATTGAAACGAAGGGAAGTCAAGTACACTCATCTAACATGTGACGAATTTCTGGTTCCTTTGTTCGATCCGTCTCACGATAACTCGGTAAAGGAACAATGACTTGGTATAGTCGAATTATGTGGCTGCAAGGTATGTTCGGGATGGTGATTCAATAATACGGTTGATATCGGGAAAGTTGAGAGGAAACGCACGGCAGTGGTTTAACGAAAATGCCAAATATGATGCAAGTTGGGAAGAAGTAAAACATTTAATGAAACTTCAATTCCATAAGTCTGTTCCATTTTCTAATTTGCTGAAGAGTGCTGCTAATTATGAAACAAAACTTTGGCAAAACTCAGGCGACTATTGCTTTTAAAAGTTGTCAAAATTGAAAGCACTGAATCTGGAAATTCCTGACAAATATTCAGCTGTAATAGGTAGTATAATAGATGAAAATTCAGCTCGTACAGTTGGATCAACCCAGTATACTGATGATAATTTATTATATGTCTATTTGAATACAATGGGAGATATGCCATCTAAAATCTCAGTTCCTACTACTAGTTATCAAGCTGCTTCATTTAATAATCGTCCTGTTTATCAAGATAAAAATAAAATGAAACCCAAAGGGGGTTTATCTTGTTCCAATTGTGGTATTCTGGGACATAAAGCTGAAAATTGTAAGAAACCTTGTATTGTGTGTTTTAATTGTGAACTTTTAGGACATGCAACTCACAAATGTCCTTCACTTAGGAGAAATTTTCAAGAGATATGCGGTGGGGTAAATTCATATGATAATATTTTATTGCAAATTGCGAGGATTGAGGACATAAAAGTTCAATGCCTAATTGATACAGGTAGTTTTGAACAGAAGTAACATTCTATAGTTTTATGGGCACTAGCCTACAAATGAAAACTAAATTAGTGCATATATCAACTCAATGCAAAATATTAAAGTCCTTCTGAAGTCACGAAAGTTTTTATCAATTATGGTTATGAAGTGGAAGGTCTCTGAGAAGGTTATAAACGCTCAAGATCATCTTTAGAGTAGGTTAAAGTTATTTTTGGTGAACGTCACCATCGATCAAACGTTGCTCTGTGAGTATAAAAACTAAACGCCACCTTTGGTGAATGTCACCATTGAGCAAACGTTACTCTATGAGTAAAAAAGATATACGTTAATTTTATTGAACGTCACTACTAAGCAAACATTGCCCTGCAAGTAGAAAAGGTAAACGTCACCTTTGGTGAACGTCACCATTGATCAAACGTTGCTCTGTAAGTAGGAAAGGTAAACGTTACCTTTGGTGAACGTCATCATTGAGCAAAAGTTGTTCTATACGTAGAAAAGGTAAACGTTATTTTTGGAGAACGTCACCGTTGAGCAAACGTTGCTCTGAGAGTGAGAAAAAGTAAACGTTACCTTTGGTGAACATCATCATTGAGAAAACGTTGCTATTTAAGTAGAAAACGTAAACGTTACCTTTGGTGAATGTCACCATTGAGAGAAAGTTGTTCTTTAAGAAGAAAAGGTGAACGTTATTTTTGGTGAACATCACCATTGAACAAACGTTGCTCTGCCAGTAAAAAAATGTAACCGTTACCTTAGGTGAACATCATCATTGAGCAAACGTTACTATGTAAGTAGGAAACGTAAACGTTACCTTTGGTGAACGTCACCATTGAGCAAAATTTGTTCTATAAATAGAAAAGGTAAACGTTATTTTTGTTGAACGTCATCATTTAGCAAACGTTCCTATGTAGTAAAAAACGTAAACGTTACCTTTGGTGAACGTCACCATTAAGCAAAAGTTGTTCTATAAGTAGAAAAGATAAACGTTATTTTTGATGAACGTCATCATTGAGCAAACGTGGCTCTGTAAGTAGAAAAAGTATGTAGGAGATGACTAATGTTTATAGGATGAATAACCCTATATCCGTTAAATGAGATCAGTCAGTGTTAGGTATTGTTGAAGTACACGTATTGTGAATGAATTTTCATGGTGGGATGAGAATAAATATTGTATTCTGGGATTTCGTGTTGATGTTAACTGACAAAACGTTTCCCTTTTTCTGAATATCAATACAGGAACACTACATCTTCCGTACCATTATCCCGGTATCCAGTTTCACTTTTACTCCCCGAATATACATTCACATTTATGACGGCAAAAACCAATGGCCTGGAGGAATTGAATAAAGATATAAGAACTCTGTCAAATAAATCGGGGATAATTCTGATATACACTCGATTGGTCGATCATCATAAATGGGGGAAGAGAGAGTCTTTATATTGTCATGAGGTCAAACCAGTTTAAATTTTCCGAGCCACTTGCCATTTTTCAATAGGATTTACATTCACTTATTTTCAATGACACGAGTTCAACGTATCGAAGTATCATCGTTGTCAATAATAGTATATTGTGACAAAAATTTCAAAAGCGATTCTGACAGTTTGGTGTCATATGGGTGTGTATATTGTGCAATAAGTGCAGAAAGGAACCCATTTCACAGGATGTTGCACAAGTAGCACGCTAACCTTTACCTGAGCGGTAAATTAGGAAATTTATCATGAAACGAGATACTTCATCATGCGAGATACTTCCTAGCTACTACCTAGCGAGCTATTCCTTAACCAATCATTTTTAAAATTGTTATTTTATGAATTTCCGTTAATCTAACCATTTGTCAGACTTGAAGTTAACGAACTTCAAACTTAAATTGAAATACTGACAACTAATGTTGTAACATACAAAACAAGTTGACAAGGCGTTTTAAAATAACGTTACCACATAAATTATTTACAGTTTTTCAAAGGATACCATCTACAAATAACATTGCCTGGTTTTTTGCTCACTTTCTTATTATAAACACACAACGTGAAATGAGTTTTGAGTATATTGCAATACGTTTAGAGTACATTTTATCGAATTTCGGTAACCACATGATTTAATTTATTCTATCTTAATTTTTGCAATGAATTCGACAGCGAGAACATTTTTGAATAGAGAATAGAAATACCTTTCAAACGATATATCACAAGCCTATACTTCCCATTTGAAAAATATGGGGTTGTACCTGTCATTCGACGGGGGTTGAAGATGGGCATTTTTTCGTTCAAGTACGTCAAATTATAATTCGAAATTGACATGTTTCGTGGTACCGTAACCGAAATGATGGTAGCTTGTAGTATCCTCCAAAGCGCGTTGGACGTTGTTCACAGTTGGTACCTGAGGGAGTCTGTCAACCCGAGCAAAACTGTGTTAATCCCCTTCACCAAGAGAAAGAAATTGGACGATCTAACGCCACTTTTCCTCAATGGTGTGGTCATTCCATTTGGAACGGAGGTGAAATATTTCGGCATTGTCCTTGATAAAAGACTCAGCTGGAACGCTCACTTTGTAAAGAGTTTTACACAAAGCCAGACTGTCTCTATGGACATGTCTAAGGATTTGTGGAAGAACTTGAGGTTTAGGTCCTAAACAAATCCATTGGATTTATGTGATGATTGTCAGACCAATGATCACTTATGGTGCAATTGCTTGGTGGCCGAAGGCTTTACCGAAAACGGCCCAAGCGAAGCTCTCTGGCTTACAGAGACAGGCTTGACTGGCTATCAGTGGTGCCATTAGTACCACATCGTCAGTGGCTATGGAGATCCGTCTAGATCTACCTCCTCTCCACATTTTTCTGGAAAGAAAGGCTAGATGGACTGCATACATACTTGTTCACATTGCCAATTGCACAAATCAATTCAATGCAGAGTGCAACAGGCTGTTGGTTGACATGGGAAGTCACAGCATTTTGGAAATGACCTCTGACTTTATGCCTCCAACTGTCAACTACGAACTGCTTTATAAAGTACTTTTCCCGAGTAGAGAGGACTGGATCCTGCGGGAGAAGGAAATATTAAGAGTAGATAGTTGTTGGTTCACAGAGGGATCAAAAACACCTTCCGGTTCTGGTGCAGGTGTTTTCAATCGCAGACCCAGTACAGAGTTATCTACCTGCCTAGGAACTTATGCGACTGTATTTCAAGCGGAAATTTACGTTATTGAATTGTGTGCGCAGAGATTGGATAAATCCAACCTCACTCACAATTCAATAAAAATATTCTCGGACAGTCAAGCGGCGTTGGAAGCTCTTGGCTCCTACTGAGCAACGTCTAAATTTGTAGCAAACAGCCAAAAAGGACTCTCCCCGATAGGAAGACTAAACAGATTGTCACTGGTCTGAATTCCTGGCCATACTGGCCTGGAAGGCAATGAAGCTGCTGACTCTCTTGCAAAGGAGGGTGCTGCAAGCGGCTTCATTGGACCAGAACCTGTCAATGACATCGCTTTGGGTTTTTCCAAACAAACACTGAACACCTGGATGGCAGAATATTCCAGGATTGGCTCACTCCAAGGCGTTTATTCACCCTTCGAAGCTCGATTCCAAACAGTTGTTGGACTACAATAGGGATGAACTACGATGTCTAACAGGCCTTCTTACATGTCACTCATTTGAATCTCACATGCAGAGACTTGGACTGTCTGAAGACAGTGTGTGTCGCCTCTGTCTGGAAAATGATGAAACTGCAGAGCATATACTTTGTGCCTGCACCGCTGGGAACCGAATCAGGTTGTTTGAGTTCGACAGATCCGTACCCTCACCATCTGACCTGAAAGATCACTCACCATGAAGTATGATGATGGAGTTTGTCAAATTATAATTTAAATTTGACGTTTTCCGGAATTTTGATGACATATGTACCGTAACCAAAATAATGAATTTATTCAATTTGGCTTTTACACACTGTCTATTAGGTGGACTGGAAACTTCGTAAGCTACCATATATATGGAAAAGTGAAATGTTAATGGAGCAAAGGCTTGGCTTTCAAGCCAAGTCGAATCAACCGTTGAGAAGTGATTTGCTAAGTTTAATCGAGGTGAATGAGCACTGAGGACGATGCACGCAGTGTAATCCCCAAAAAGGCTGTTACCGATGAAAATATCGTTAAAGTCCACGAAGTAATTTTGGATGACCACAAAATGTAGTGGATCGCGATAGCTGAGGCTCTACAGATATCAGAGGAATGTTTTGGAAATATCGTGTATAAATGGGTGTACGAAAGATCTGAATCTGATTAGTATTTGAAGCTGTTCTATTATAAAAGAAAACTTGAATCAATGCGTCAATATGTGACAATTGAAGAAACATGGCTTCATCTTTCCATATTGGAATCAGAACAATCGTCATCTGAGTGGACTCTACATGGTGAATCGATTTCAAAGCATGCAAAAACGCGACAGTTCTGGGATGGTCATGTTATAATATTCATCGACTATCTTAAAAAGGGAATAATCATCAGTAGCAACTATCGCATGACGTTATTGGAGCGTTTGAAGGACGAAATATCAGGAAAACAGACCTATTTGAGGTGAAAGTAAGTGATGTTCCATCAAAACAATGCACTGTGTTACAAATCAATTGAAACGATGGCAAAATTGCATGAATAATGCTTCGAATTGCTTCTGCATCCACCCGTATTCTCCAGATCTTCTTCTTCTCACGACCTTTTTCTGTTGTTAGACTTCGAAAGAGTGCTGGATGGAAGAAAATTCAGCTTCGATGAAGAGATAATCGTCGAAACCGAGGCATATATTCAGGCTAGAGACAAGTCGTACAATAAAAATAGGATCGAAAAATTGTATGACCCCTATAATCGTTGTATTGCCCTCGAGGACACCTATATACAATAAATAACTCAAATTTTATCCTACGAATTCTTCAGCCCAACTGTTACAGGCTATATAGTTGTAGCGAGTCTGTATCCAAAAATATTACAACACATTTCCAGATGAAAAACCACAGAATTGTTTTCAGAGCGGAAAATTCGAAAATCATAAAAAGTAACAGAAATTCAGACTGACACTTATTTGAAAACTTCTCAATAGACTCAAAACGCCGTTCTTCAATGGGTTTTCATATTGGGCAAAAAAAAGTCGCAGGGGGCCAAATCTGGTGAATAGGATGGCTGAGGCTTGATTACGTTGTTGTTTTTGGACAAAAAATCACAAACAGGTAATGAAAAGTGAGCAAATGCATTATCGTGATGTAGAAGCTAAAATTGTTTTCCACAATACTGGACGTTTTCTTCGTATTGTTTCTCGCAAGTGCCACATAAGGTAATACTCTTTATTGGTCGTACGATCATGTGATCAGAACAACTGAAATTTGATGCAGTTCAGCGTGCTTCTTTGGTCTTAGCTCTCCTTGGCTCTTCCACTGGAAAATTTACAAAAAAATTGCATGGCATTAGCTAGCCGATATGACAACAATTTTTGTTATAGAGATTGAACGATTGTACATAACAATTTTTTCGTTCGTAGTGGAAGCTGATCTTCTCAATCTTCTGTGAAAAACTTGTACCATTTGTAAACATGTTTTTGAATACTCAATTCCATTCTTCTCACAACATTTTTTGCAAATTCTTTGATTTTTTCATAGCAGAAAATCGCCAAATAGGTACGTAAAACACTCACAACTTTTTGCCTCCGACCAACAAACTCAACAGCTGAAATTGTTGACAAATGTTTGAGTCGAGTGTACCAACATAAAAAAACGAAAATATCGCTAATCGAATTTACATACATGAAACACCATCATCCTCAATAGCGCACTTCGAAATTTTGGAATAGGATCTGTGTCTCATTGTCTCATCTTTTATTGTCAATCAGATTGGTGCTGATGGAAACAAATGTCTCATAACGGTAATTCGAAATCCGCCAATGAGAATAATAGTGCTTCATGTGAGTGGAATTTTATATCCAGACTCTTTCATATATTATATGTTGGAGTACAAGCTAGCTGGGAGAAAGTGATTTGTATAATTCAATGTTCATATGGAAGAAGTTGTTTCACAAGAACTTTTTCCAGTTTTTATCTGGAAATTTCGAAATTATTTGCCTTTCTTTTTTCCTCGGGAAGTTTTCCTCATTTATTGTATGAAGATGAACGAGCAAGCCAAGACCTTCCTTTTTGAAAAATATTTGTTGGCTGCAAGTGAATGAGATTGCTATATTCACTATCAGCTATAGGTACACACTTTTCTTGTCATTTCATTTGGATTCCAGGACATCGGCTACGGATGCACATCTTCACCGGCAGCAGGAGGTTGCATATCTCAATGAGGATCCATAAATGATTTCAGAATTGGGGTGAAAGTAACTAGGTTCAATTCAATGCCAAAAAAATCCAGGTATCGGTTTTCTCCAAAAAGATAATTGAAGATATAATAATGGCAAAACAGACAATTCCGCTTTCCGCTTGGATAGGTTTGTTGGGGATTAAAATGGACACCAATATGTCTTGGCACAATCATGTCGCCGGAATTGTAGAGGCTACTTCTCAAAAGTTTGGAACACTGTTCCGAACCAGAAAACTTTTGATGCTTTATAAAGCACAGATCAGACCTTTTTTGGAATATTGTTCTCATGTATGGAGCTCCGCTCCTAAGTATACCCTGAAGCTGCAGGATTCTATACAGAAAAGAGGCATCCGACTGATTAATGACCCGAACATCACTTGCAACCTTGATGGTCAGTAACATCGAAGAAAGGTTGGAGATTTGTCTCTCTTCTGTAGATACTTTCACAGGTATTGTTCAACCGACTTGGCACATTTGAGTCCACCAAGAGCGGTACATGTCAGAAATACGCGACGGACTGTGGCTACTTATCGTTTTGAGGTTCAACTCAGTACTCCTCGAATGCCACTGTTCAGAAACTCTTTCATTTGGAGATCTGCGTTTATGTGGAATGAACTTCCTGAGAATGTTTTTCCGAATGGATTTATTCTCCAGCGATTCTAATCCAATGTGAATCGCTACTTTCGCACCGGCACCGCTTTTGGATTGCCCTTAAAGATTTTCCTGTTATACTTGTTATTTGTCCTTGAAAAACACATAAACTGCGGAAAGGCATTTGTTATTTTCAAAAATATGGTATAATCATCAATTGTTACTACTGAGAAATCTGAATGGATAATTGTTGCTACCAACAATGATTTCCTCCTTGTAGATAAAAATCATTGATAACAAAGGACAACACTCAACAATCACATGCAATCAGTTGGTAAATGCCATGTTTTTTTATCATAGAAATAAAACACACTCGAGCACCTTAGAATATATTGCCATAATTCCCTGAACCAGTAAACAAACACCTAAATTCACGTACCAAAACCATCGTAATATTTCTGGCCCATAATCACCGTAATCATTATCATTACAACGATTGGAGTCCCTGTAACAGCGTAAATATTCGGTATAATAAACGAAAATCACGTACATGTTTGATATTCCAAATACCCCGGTAAATGATTATTGTAATGCCGTTAAAACGTTAGTGGCGGTTTGTTAATGTAGTGTACATTGACTGATATTTATCTAATCGCTAATGTAAGCCCGCTTGCTGCGATCTACGTGACTGACATACGCAAACTCATTAGCTAATCGGCGACAGAGTTCAGAGGGCTTAAACTTCAGGAATAGAATAAAATTACATCATTTTCTCTCTCCGAGATAATTGACAAACTAACAGGATGGTACATCAAGGAACAGGTCGATCTACCGACGTTTTCAAACGATTTTCCGAACTGAAATTGTTTTGAAAAAAATAAACGTAAACTGGGAAAAACGTTACTGCTTCAATGATGAAATAAATTATATTTCGGAATGAAATCTCGAAACTTTCACCTCTCCGATTGTCAATACACAGTATAATATGGTAAATGCCTGCAGGAAAACAACTACTTCCCAGACTGATACCACGATGGATACTGAATTATATTCCACATGCATTTATTCAAGTTACCTCACAGAGGAAAATCTCGCGGGTACTTCTTGTTCATCCAGCAGCAGGAAAATTATTCGAATAGATCTACAGGATGTTTCCTAACTACGGTACGAAACTTTACAGGGTGAAGTAAAAAAATGAAGTTCATATGAACATATGTTTGGAGCTGCTCAGTTTCTCAGATACAGAGTGTTGAAGTTTAAGAAGAAACAGATTTTATAAAATATCATAAATATCTTCACACCGATTTGCTTGAAATTTGCTACAGTTATTTGAAGCAATGAGGCGCTTATTCAACCCGAACTAGATTGAAATTATAAGGTCTCAGTGGGCACCACAGCCAACAATATTGAGAAAAACAAAAATGCCAATGACTTTTTGTGGCTTTTAATTTTTTTTAGATTAGGCAACCAAAAATACAACTTTTTCGTCGCCTCTGTTTTCTTCATATCAAGCTTCATTTTCGAGAAAAAAAGAATCACTCCTGAAAACTATCCATGGACAACATAAAATAAAAACCAATTGTAAATAAGGAACAATGACGACCTCGAAGTAAATGAGCGAAATGTCCACTCTCTGATAAAATACATGACTGCAATCGATTTGTCATTGATTTTCTGACAGGTTCAATAACACCCGGAGTATTTCTGATGACACTGAAATGTCAGTTATTCTATTCTTCAAGTCTATTATAGAATAAAAGCGAGCCTTCAGATAACCCTATGAATAGAAATCTACAGGAGTCATATCAGGACTGCGATCTGGCCAATTTTGAGGTCCTGCTGCACTACCAATTCAGCGATTGGGGTAGGTGATGTCGAGATGCTGACGGCAAAAACACTTAAATGAGCGGGACCTTCATTTTGCCCCAAGCCGTTAGCCACTCGCGCCAGCGAAACGTCAGGAAGAAATTCCAAGAATTCACGGCTTTCAAACTTGAAAAGCAAGGATACTGAGGATGCAATCAATTTCAAAAGAAGTAAATCCATACATAGATGTGTAGGTCATACAAAGAAGTAACATTCAGACACGAACTGAAAGAAAAAGCCTTCCTGAAACAGCTACTTTCATATAAAAATTGAATTATACGAAAGAATAATCCTTTCTAAACAAATACTTTCATATGAACCCTGAATTATATAAAAAACACTTTTCTCTGCTCAGTTTGTGTTCCAAACATTCATTATAGAATTAAATCAGATATCATTCATAGGATTTTTACACCGATACTAAATGAAAGATAAAAATTTCACCTACATGGAACACTGTCATCCTCACTAGTAGACACTTGTAAGACACTTGCCTCAGGGCTATTCAATACCAATCTGGATAATACTATAAGAAAAAATACACAATTCATTCATAAATTTCGATTTATATGTCACGGAATAAGTTTGATCCACTTATGTCATCGATGGCATCTTAATGACATTCATTCAAGTGTTTGAATAAATCCCACCCAAAAGGAATTTTGTTCAAATTAATAGGGTTATATTTTTAGGAGTAACCATACAGACATCGGAGAACAGACTTCGGATTTCCATACAAAATGTGATACTTTTAGATGAAGCTACTTTTATACTCAACGGTCACGTAAACTGTCAGAAGTACTGATACTGGGCAAGAGAAAATCCACATTGGTTTGTGGATATTAGCACACAATCAGATAAAAAGGCCATAGTTTTTTGAAGAAAGCTCATCTGGTGCTCGGTATCTATACTTTTTTTCGAGGTTATCTGATACCACAACTGCATTAGCTGTTTCCAAATAGAAATGATTTGTGGTTGATGTACGAACCTACCTGAATACTGTTTTCCAAGGTACCTAAGTCGATAGGAAGAATATGGCCGATCGAATGACCAACAAGGTCTCCGAATTCGACCCCGTTGGACTTTTTTGTAAAGATACTCAAAGAAAAAAGTTCACCAAAATCGACCAATTGATTTAGAATAGTTGAAAGAACGCACCAGAACAGAAATTGCACAATTAAGCCCCGAAGTTCTCGAAAACGTTAGGAAGGAATTCACTGCCTGGCTTGGCATCCACATTGCATCGTTGCTGAAGGTCATCAATTTGAACATTTATTATAATATTTCATGGTATTTCGATGAATTGAAAGTTTTGGTTCACCCTATATTAATATTATAATTATTAATAATATTAATATCAATACCCTATATTATTACATATTGTAATGATCATACCATTGAATAGACGATTAGTAGATAAACGATTTGAATGACCTTCTTTCATAAGACACCTATTTTTATAATTCGAATTCATTCCATACATTTGCATCGTACTGTATTTTTATTTTTTTAAGGACAAAACACAAGCACTACAGGAAAATCCTTAAGGCACTCTAGAGCGATGTCTGTTCAAAAGTAGTGATTCATATTGGATTTGAATCGCTGAATCCATTCGGGAAAACGTTCTCAGGAAATTCATTCCACATGAACGCAGTTCTGCAAACGAAAAGGGTTCTCAAACAGTGAAGTTCGAAGTGCGCTGAGCTGAACCTCAAAACGATGAGCAGCCACAATCCGTCGCGTATTTCTGATATGTACCGCTCTTAGTGAATCAAATATGCCAAGTCACTTGAATCGTGAAAGTATCTATAGAAGGGAGACAAATTTTCCACCTTTCTTCGATGTTCCAGACTATCAAGGTTGCAAGTGATGTTTGCGTCTCCAATCAGGTAGGTAGCATTTTTCTGGATGCTTTAGGCTGCTTTAGGGTATGTTTGGGGGCGGAGCTCATTACATGAGAACAATACTAAAAAGAAGGTCTGATCGAGCTTTATAAAGCATCAAAAGTTACTGAGGTGTGTACAGTTTTACGGTGTTTGAAGCTTTTGAACAGCAGCCTTTGCAATTCCAGCGACGTGATTGTGCCAAGACATATTGGTGTCCATTTCAACCCCTAACAAACTTACAGAAGCAGAGTGCGGAATTGTCTAGCCTGATATATTTATATCCGGTTCGGAGACATTTATCTTTACAGAGAGAACCGATGCCTGAGTTTTTGTGGCATTGAATTGAACCTGTTTACTTCTACCTGGAATTACTTACACCACGTCTTGCTGCCGTTAAAGATGTGCGTCCGCAGCCGATGTCCTGAAATCCAAATTTAATGACAAGACAAGTGTGCTGTCATCAGCAAAGCATTATACCGGATTCTTGTTTTTTTCCAATAAGTCGTTAATATATAATAATAAAAGGGTTGGAGACAATATGGATCCCTGGGATACACCAGCGTTGATGATAAAATTATTTGAGAAACATCCATCGACGGCCACTTGCCAATGAATGGTTTATCAGGAACCTGAAGAGCCATACACAAAAATGATCCGACATGTCATAGCATAAAAGTTTGGCCAACAAACACTCATGCCACTCACGGTCAAATGCCTTAGAAATATCAAGCTCAACAGCTCTTGACTCTTCATATTTCTCGATTGCATTTTTCCAAATATGTGTGACATACGATAAAACGTCACAGATCTGATAAAATAACATTGAACCAGAACAATAATAATACCCAACACAAACAACCCAATATACTCCCTGTCACGTGATGCGGTGTTCAAAAATTCGTCGCATTGATTGTCGTATTCGGGGAAATATGCCTAGTGTATTTTTTATTGTCGTACAACTTGTCTTCAATATCCTCAACAGGAGTGTAATGAACCAACCACCTGATGAAACCCCGAAAAAAACTCTAGAGGTTTCAAATCTGGAGATCGAGCAGGCCAATGTTCCTTACCTCCCTGTCAATCGAGTGATTTGGATACACAGTATCTAATTGATTACGTGCAGTGATGCTCAAATGATCTGGAACACCATCATGCGTGAATCAAAAGTGTCATCTCAGTTGTAGAGGTAATTCTTCAAGAAGAAGAGGTGACTCTTCCTGCAGGATATTCAGGTGAAAATCGCCGGTTAGCTGTTGCGGGGGAAAATATGGACCGATTGACTGATCATCAAATAACCTATAAGATGCTGAAAATGAGTTGAAATAATCCATGTGGATTCTATTCAGCTCAACCGTGAGTTATGGAAATGTCGTATGCACTGTTTTTCCAAATCGTCATCGTCAGTAAACGAAGCTGAAGACGCTAACTTGGTAGGTGAAACACACGTCGAAGAGACTATTGAAGTTCTGGTGATTGGAAAAAGTGCTGATTTCTGAAGTCATTTTGCGCTAAAGGTTTCAGTTTTAGTTTTCATACACTGTTATATTGATCAGACACAAAAGTTTTGTAGATGAAAGCTGTCAATGATGAAATAGCTTCCAAATTATTTCATACCATCCCACAGATCATCAAGAATATTTGAACAAATCCCTATGAATAACTTTCATTCAATTTCAAAATTACCTAATTGAAATATCATTGAAAATAACGTCCATAGAAATAACATTCAATTTTTGTCAGTCATAGCCAATAATTCACCAAATATTTCTCTTTCAATGTTATGTGAATATTGGTAAATAATCACGTATTCCAATGTTCACTCAAAAATATCGTGAAAATGTACCTACCTTGGTGAATAAATTCTGCTTCCAAAATCATTTCGAAAATCCAGGTGGCTGACCTTAATGCTGCCAAAATAATTGAACGATTAAACGCATTGAACAAACTTTCAATTAATAATCATGTTGTAATGCTGAATATTTGTCGGTATAAATTGGAGTAGGGGTGCCATAATCCCAATTCTGATGGCGTAATTAATTTCCCTCATCGTTAAATGTAGTAGAGTAGAGCTCGTTAGTAAGCCGGTGGACGCTGATTAGAGGCCCAGAACTTTCGTTAGTACGGGTGATCGACTGAATTTCCGAATTCAATTGGAGATTGAAGAAACGACGCTAAAACTACTTGCCAAAAAATATTCGGTTTTCCAACAGGCATTCTTTTTTCTCCACTGAAACATAAACTTCTTTAAATATTGATCTCGTTTCAGATCTTTCATTGAAAAGTTGGGATTATTTCACCTACAAAGTTTATTAAGTATTCATCTCGACCACTTTGTCTCTAGATCTACTTTTGATGAAGCAACATATCGTCAGTGATGTGACAATACCTTCTATCTTCCTATGACATGATTTTACAGGAAGCGATAAAAATGTTTTTATTATCCTGACAATATCGATTTCAAGTATTTTTCTGCAAATATACCATTGAAGAAGGAAATGAAACCCAGAAAATTTATATTTTCATGTATTTTCAAAATTTTCAGTATTCATAATTAACATAGGAGATATTGCGTCTGAAAATATTGAAGTTAGGAGGTATTAAAATGAATTTAATACCCGTCAATAAAACTTAAGTAACACTTGTGCAGAAAAGTTTTTTTAAATTGAGATAAATTTGATATCGAAGATATCAAACTAACTATCGTTTATATAAGGAAGATTATCATAGTAAGACCAGCAGTCTTTTGGAATAACACTTTTCAATGCTTGCAAGTGTAACCACTTTTTTTTCTTCGGTGGCAATTGGGAAGTATGCGCTTGAGGGTATATTATGTCAGGACCTACAGTTTTTCTTCTCAAAGGCAGCGATTCCCATTCCTTACCGAAATCTAATTTGATCTGTAAATCACCATCTGAGTACTTTATAGCAACAATGTCTGTAACAGTAGGATCTGATGACTTTTTTCCGGGCCTTATAGACGCATATTGAAAGTTTGCTACATTTGAGTAATCATTAAAAAAATCGTATTCTAATTTTATAGCGTTATAAGGCTCCGAGTGTTGTCGTGCATTTTCTGTTGCCGTTAAATAGTCACTAGGTAAATGAATTTTGTGATTTTTCAATTTTTTCTCTATGCAGCTATGTACTGAGTCCAGCTCCATTTGTGAGTGACCTTTTTCTAAAAACTTCTGCATAATCGTTACCTTGTGAAGAGTTGAGAAGTTAAGAAGGGCATTAGACATGATCGCATTCCGAATTTGGAACGTACAGCCGTCGCTATAGATGATAATAGGAAGTTTTCGATGCAAACAGTTTCTTGTGATATAGTCTAATAAACAAGTTACAAAAGTAGAAGCATTAAGGTTTGTATCAATTTCTGTGAACCAGTAGCAAGACACTTTGTGATCTTCAACATTGTATACAGTGAAGTTATGACATGATAATTTTGTTTTACAATAAATGGAGGTGGCATTTAAATAAGGAGCTACTTTCACTGCCTGCAAATCCATTGTTAATAGAATGCACTTCTTTTCTCCAGCTTCTTTAACGTCGTTCTCTTTCTCTTTGCGAACTTTTTCTTTCTTATCGATGTGATATTTCCATTTATCATCTGCTACATTTTTATGTTCACACTGTATACAAATATCACAACGATCCTTTTTTGGCGAGAACAAACACAGATTTTTTTCCTTAAATATTTTTTCAAAGACGTATCTTCTCAAAGGTGTTACGTCATCTTCTTGACATTTGTCTGTGTATTTATGAAACAGCTGCTTCATAGATGTGAAATGTTCTTCAAGGAACAGCTTGCTAGTATTTTTCCTTACATAATGGGACGGTTGTTTAGGTAATTCTTCGAAAAAAGCATTCAAATACTCATTCTGTTCTTTAAACTTCTTGACACGGTAATTTTTATTCTTTCTTTTTTCGTTCTGTTGTTGTTTTTTTTCTCGCATTCCATTTATACTTTGTTTCACCCAGCTTTGTACAGTAAAAGGTCGAAGGCCCAATGTGCTTAAGAAAAACTCCCTGCACACAGGTACTTTTATTTGACCATTGCTCAACGTGTAATTAAAACTTCCCTCTCTACGAGATATTTCATTCAGAGTAGCAGTTTGTTTGTGGGTTACCACTCGTGATACGTGCGAACAAACATACATTTTCTTCTGATCCCAACTTGATGACGACCAGAAGTGTTCAAAGAGTTCTCTTCTTTTTTCCTCGGAAAATGCGCCACATTGTCTTTTGGAAGATTTTCTACAGAAAGAGCGAATTGCATGCTTGTCCCATGTTTCTTTCAGATCTCATGCTTTCTTGTTCAATTCTTCCATCTCTACTCCTGCTGTATCCTAAGTACTCTTTCCCCTTTTCACGCAATTTTGCATTCCTTTTTTCCTTCCACTCCGCTTGGATAGCTTTCTTCTTCCTTTTACGACCCTCTTCCATATTTTCATACATGGGCTGCTCCAACTGAGTCTCAGGCAAATTGATTTCCTGCCGTTCTTCAGAAGCACTAGAACGCGACTCACCATTTTGTTCCGGCTCATAAACAGACCCACTAGAACAACTTTCGGAGTCACTATTTTCTTCTACTATTCTCTTAGAAATACAAGATATGCCTGAAGTGGAAGGAGTCTCAAATGTTACATTTTCAGATCTCAAATTTGAGGATATTATTTTCTCACTTGCATAAGGAATGCTTCCGTTAGGATGATTCGAACTCTGGTTGCTATTTTCTACCATAACTTGATCAGAGGTTTGATTATGGCTTTGGATATTTCCACAAGAAATTGTTGAGACTAACTGATCTTTGAAGACAATCGAAATGTCATTGATATTCATCACGAAACCATTTTCTTGTGTGAGAAGCTCTTGTACTGGAAGCTCTTGATTGGGAAGCTCTGGCACAGGTACAATATGATTTTGCGTATCTTTAGAAACTAGGTTCAGAATCTTCAACGTACGTGAACTCATGATGTAGTCAGTCTGAAAAGAACCTCCTATGTACAGGTTGAATTTGTGATTTTTTCAATAGTTCCTATCATCTTACTGAGCAATCATTGAATAAACAACAGAAAATAAAAAAAATTAGGAAAACTTCGTAAAACGTCCATTTTGAAAATAGGCACATGCATTTCAGAAAAGGATGTCGAATGATGTTTTGAAAATTTCTGATCGAATGAAATGTAACCTGACCTGAAAAAATTATGTACTTTCCAGCTTTTCCGTGGAATACAAATTAGAACAACACTACATAACCAGTTTCTCTCAAAAAACTTTTAATTTTTGCAAAAAACAATGCGACCTCAGCGAACGATCTGTTCAGGTTCACACACGCAAAAAGATAGGCGGTATTAGCCCGATACATGAGAGCGTAAACAGATAGGAGGTATTGTTTTTACGAAGAAACTTGACAACAGTACAGTTTTTGCAAGTTAGGTGGTTTTTGAATCATGCGCAGTATCGTAAGGAATCACTTTTTAGGAAAACTGAATTTTTCATTTTTTGGAAGATCACTGACGATATGCTACATCAGAAGATAGTATTACATTAAATTGCTGTTTTCCACTGACTCATTGTATTTTAGGTCCATCCAACTGAAAAACAATCAGTTCAAAAAATTAAACAAGACTATTAATGATAAAATTGATAACATTAATTAGCATAGGAAATATTCAATTTATGATACGGATACCAAAAACCAGATTTCTCCAACTTGTCCACTTTATCTTTGGAAGTGAAAAGGAAATCAGATAACCTGGCATGTGGTCTGAATGCCACTTCCAGATTGTGTTTTCTGAAAAAACCCGCAATTATCTCTGTTCTTTCACCAAAATATGTTCAAGTTATTCATTTCTTGATTTAAGATTGTTCAATCTAGGGGTATATTAATCTGTGGTTGAATTTACGGCTTTGTTTTCCGACTAACTTCTGGATTATGTCTGCATTGAAACCATCATTATGGCCAATCTGTATAATTATTTCAATTTCCCTAGCTAGATTGTAAGCAGACAAAGGTAGTGAGAATGCTCTGTGCAACATCAAATTGTGGGCTGCTAATTTATGACTGTCCAGATGAAAAGAATCACTTGGGATGGTAATGTCTGTATAGCTAGGTTTTCTCAATACATTAAACTCAAATTTATTCTGATTGTTAGGAATCACACGTTTAAAGACCTCGTTAGTCCTTAGCTCGCAAAAGTTTCTCAACTTCTGAGAGTTGTCTTTCGTATGGGAGCGACAGCTGATTAACGTAAAAACAGATTTTAAACAGATTTGTAAACAGATTGTGTGTGATGGTCAGGTCTAAGAAATTTATCTGTTTCTCTATCTCTGTTTCGAGTGTGACTGAATACATTTATGAACATACTCTTCACATAGAATGAAACCGAAATTGAATCATGTGACGTGGTTTGGTGTTCTCGGTTTGGTGATCTCGATATATTTTCAGTTTTTCCTCCTCTTTTCGGACGATATTCGTCTCGCCAGGAGCTGAAAACTCCACAACAAATATCGTCTTGCTCTGATGGTCAATAAGGACTACATCTCGTTCCCCACAACGGATTCAATATCCCCCGGAGCGTAGGGCAACACCGGTGTCTTGTCAATACCTAAGAGTGTCGTAGATGGTAATATAGCACTCTCAGGGCCGCGTTATATCGATGGATATAGGCCGAGACCGCATATGGTGGACATGCCGACAGCAAGTGCATTAGGGTCCCGGGAGCCTCGTGACAGGCCCTGCACCTTGTGTCAGGAACCTCTATACCCATCACGCAACTGCGGTTAGACTGAGGTGTTGAAGACAACATTCTGGCAAGCCATGATGAACCACTAAGTTTCCGACTTCAGCCCACTCGACCTGAGGAAAGCAAATATCAAACGCGAGTTTAGCAGCTTCTCGGGCAGATGCCCTGAAGGAAAATTCTTCAATTCCTGCTCTCTCATGGTCACGGACATATCATGGTCATGGTCATGGTCATGTAGACACTCCAAACTAAAAAGTCCACGGCCTCCCTGTTGTCGGGGGAAGTACAACCGTGTAACGGACGATTTGAGATGCAAACTCCTATAGAGATGCATCATTTTTTTGGTCTTTACGTCGAGTTGATAGAGCTCCTCCCGAGTCCACATCACTACTCCAAACGAGTAGATTAAGATTGAAATGGCAAGCATTTTTGTTGCAGCTACTTCATTTTTCCCCAACAGTTCCGATGACCAGATCTGTCGAAGTTTGTGCTGATACTTGCCGCGGAGGGAGTTCTTCACTCCTGTTACCTCTTGTGAGTGGCGTTGTTCTACCCCAAGGTCTCCGTCTCTCTGGCATCCACATGGTGTAGGATGCTTCCATCTACAAGTTGCACATCCTCTCCGTAGTCCCCGCATCGTCCTCTTTTGAGATGGACCATTGCACATTTGTCTATCCCGAATTTCATACTGACATCATGCGTATACTCTTCCACCACCCTCAAAGACTGATGGAGATCTTTCCCTCCAGAGGCATAAAGTTCAAGATCATCCATATAAAACAAATGGGTGACCATGTGCCTCCAGTTTCCGGGGATGCCACAGTTATACCCTCGAGTATTATTATTATTATTATATTTCACAAATCCTGAATCGAATTGATATCTAATTTCACGGAAATGATGTAGAAACAACGATAAAAATAAAATAAATACAACAATAAAAATTAATTGGCGCTCTGGGGCGACTTCATTGATTCCAGTGGCGCATTTGCTTTTTCAGCTGCAGGAAAACCCGGAATATTTTATCACTTTATTATTACTGAGAATATCTTTTGAAATTATACAAATTGCTGATTTCAGGGTACAATTCCCCATGCAAAGCTAGAAATCCAGTAGTATTTATCAAACATCTTGCGTATGCGAAAGGCATATCAACTTTCTTGTCTTTAAAAATATTGTTGGTTTTCCCCTCATAAATTGACATGAATTGAATAATTATTTATGTACTTAGCAGTGAATTTGATAATTATACGTATTCTGGTAACTCATGGCTCAGGGTAAACAAATCAATTCATGTCAGTACTGTCATAAATTTTTTCTCCACGATTTCCATTTGCCAGAGTCAAACATCAATGTTTCATAAACGTTGGCTTTTGAACAGTTTTTTCATATTTATACGAAACCCCTGGAATGCATGGGCTTCCTACTTGCAAATTTTCAAAAGATGTGTGGAGTTGATGTATATTTGAGTATTGAGAAATTGGTTTCTACATTTTCAAGACAACACAAAAAACGTCTATCTTGTCATTAAAGTGGCTACAAAAATCGTTTGAAAAAAACTAGTGATCCGTACTTTGAAACATAAACTTGATAAAGAAATTCAATAGAAGAAACGTCGATTGCAAATTGGTTAATATCAGATTATAAAAAATATGAAACAGTATTGGAAGTTTCAATACCTTCCAATATACCATTCGAAATGGAGGAGTAATGCCAAAAAACGCAATTCTTCCACTCTAGTTTTTGGCGAATATTCCAAAAAAACACTCATTTACTCGATCTGAAAGGGGATTATTCTATTTTCTTAAAATGAAAAAATTTTGTCCAATTAAACTGACTTTGTGGGTTTTCCGTTTCCGACAAAGCAATAGTAGGATCAACTTAAAAGAACGGCCTGTACAGTAAAAGGAAAATAAATTTTAAATTACTTCTCATTCTATTTCACAATCAATCACACCAGTTTCAAGCTGACCGCACCGCAAAAGTCGAACTGGAAAACAATTCAATAACCAGTTGCTTCTGACTGGGAACGAAAATGGAAGCCGTATCTGGTCAGACGATTGTTAAATTACAATTCCATAACTGTCAAAAGTTATAAATGGAATATCCGAACTATGAAGTCAATTAGACCGTATGTTATCACAACATGCCACATTCAAGGTAGAAACTTCGAACGATTCGCTGCGCCTGACGTTTGATGGAGACGCAACAGTTGCAATTTCACAGATCTTATAACGACGGGTGGGACATGAAAATCTGAATGGAGGATTCTTCATGTGTTTTGTGACTTTCAGGGTATGAAAATTGGCTCGAGAGGAACTCTCAGAAAATTGGGAGTGCATTTGTGATATATCTCGCCAGTAACAACTTGATTCCTAGTGGGAATTCCTCATATTATCTTATAGGTACAGTGCATGCTATATAGTCAGTATCAATGCAATCTCCTCTCCTTCTGATTTTATTTTTAATATTAATTTTGTCTATGTTCATTGCCCCACTGCTTAAACTACCGTTTGCTGCTTTTTATTTATGTGTTAGCTTGAATTGTGGTAAGCAAATTCAGCTATCGAATGTCTGCCTCCTTATGACACCGCTGGATATGCGAATGACAGGATCGATCGAAGTGCTTTTATTTCCTAATCAAATAGCCACTCGATAATAGTTTCGTCTCAAGGTATATGAATCCGTAGGAAAGAAGGTATAAATCACTAAGGAAACCACCTTCAAGATACGCTATTCCGTCCTAGAAAGTCCAACCATGAGAATGCAGGTATCGATCTTGATGGATATTTTCTCTCTTGCTACTCGTGTGACCCTTTATGGACTTTCGGGCAACCAAAGAGTCTGACCCTGTGTCTGAAGAGGATCATTAGATCCAGTTCTCCAGCTCCTAATTTACTGATATCATTAAGGAAGCCAGGCGGTACAGCGGAAGTAACTCAGCCACCTCCTTAAGTGCAGGATGTGTAATGAATCTGCTTTGCCCCAATTTTCGAGTAGAAGAAGTCAAATCTGCATCAGTAGAAGAAATCAATTTTCCTTGCACAGTTCTGCAAATGATTACGCTCAATCGATTATTTTCCCAAATCAAAATTGGTAGAAATCTGCATTTCTAAATCTGATCTGCAGATTTAGAAGGGTAGCCGGAGTCTATAAGATAGGAGGAACATCCGACTTCAATTTCGACCAAATAACAGGATATTTCAGAAGATGCTCCAAAGATATTATTCCAGACCTTCAGATTACCTGAAAGATCATCTGCGCCTGACGTTTGATAGAGACGTAACAGTTACAATTTCACAGATCTCATAACGACGGGTGCGACATGAAAAATCTCAATGAAGGATTCTTCGTATGTTTCGGAGTTGAAAATTGGCTCGAGGGGAACTCTCAAAAAATTGGAAGGGCATATGTGATACATCTTGTCACTAACAACTTGATTCCCAGTGGAAATTCCTTCTATAGTCTTATGGATACAGTGCATATATTTTTTTCTCAATTTCATCAACCATCTTCGTTGATCAGGAGTGTCTCAGGAGTGTTCATTGTCTCACTGCTTGAACTATTGTATGCTGCTTTTTGTATATGTGTTAGCATGGCAAGGTTCATGAATCCGTGCTAAAAGAATTTATAACTCTGTGACAATTCAGTATCACTAATAGAACTTTCGGAACGCGCTCTTTTGTCGTAGAATGTCCAACCATATAAATGCAGGACTGAACCGTGATGGTCGTCTTCCCTCTAGCTGTTCGTGAGACTCTTTATGGACTCTTAGCATTCGAAGAATTCGACCCTGGGTCTACAAAGAAAACAAACGTCGAACGACTCCAACTGTATTTTCCATAACATCGAATCATCAGAGAGAGCTTTTCAGTTCTCAACTCCTGATTTTCTCAAAACACTTAGGAAGCTCAGTCACCTCCTTAAGTGCAGGATGTTTAATAAATCTGCTTTGCATCAAATTTATGTGCAGAAGAAACCAAATCTGTATCAAAAATAGATGTACAGGTCTGCAAACGATGACGCTCAATCGTTATTTATCCAAACCAAAGTCGGAAAAATTCTGCATTGCTAGATCTGATGTATCGTCAGGTATATCTGACCTACAGATATAGAAGGGTACCCGCAGCCAATGAGAGTGAGAATAAGTATTGTTTGAACATCCGGCCTTAATTTTGACCAATTATTAGGATACTCCAGAAGATGCTCCACAGATATCATTCCAGAGCTTCAGGTTATCTGTGTATATGGAAAAAATGTGTCATAGGAGATGTAGTTCCTTAGCCACACTCTATTGGATGAGTTCAGACTCCTCTAAATCGCTCGAACCCAGATGTTTTGCAAGGAAGAACATTACTGTATAGTAGAGAGAGTACTTTGAGAGCATATTTATAATCTTTTGTCGTCGATATTTACCGAATTGATGTAACTCTGTTCATCAATCTCGTTTAATTCGGTACTTCATGGATATATTTCGAAATAACTTTCAGACAGAATTTTAGGCTTCTTGGCTGCCATATTTTAAATGATTGCTTTATATTTTGGCTCATCGTATGGTGATAAATGGAGTGACATTCATTCACCACTGAATTTTTATTTATCTTCGCGAGGTTTGGTGATCCAAATAATATTTTCAAATGCTTATTAGTTGGAGAAGAGATTAAAATTTCTTCGTAGATGAACAATTCAGTTTTTTGCCAACGTCATCAGGTCCCAAACTTTAGTTTATCCATGTTGAAAATTCATTAAATATACAGGATGTAACTGAATAAGTGTAAAACATTTAAGGAGGTGATTCCTCATCGAAAAAAAAAGGATGTTTCATATAAAGAAACTTCATTGGAGCATTCCTTGTTAAGATACAGCCCCTTGAAGGGGGTACATGAAATGTGTATAACAATTTTTTTCACGAGCACTGAAAAAGTTACAATTTTGAAATTACTCTGATGTTTTGAACTACCAAAAAGACACTTAGCCGGTAATTCATTTGGTTTACCCCATGGTTGTAAGGGGTGGAAAACGCAACCCCTAAAATTTATTTCCAATGTAACTTTTTGTCTTATTATTTGTTTACCATTTAAAAATTCTTTTCCGATAGCCTGTTTCATTCTAAACAAAAAATGTCTCTTGGGTTTTTTGCACAAAATAAACCAGTTCGCAGCAAAAAATTATTTAACGAACAACTACAGAGATACATCGTCATAAATGCGAACTGGATGTATTGTTATTTTGTAGTTGGTACCTGCATTGAACGATTAAAGGGTAATACACACAACATGTGTGTTTTGTTTAATATTTTCAATATGGCTACCTTCAGACATTACGAATGCGTCTAGACGTCGGCGCATTGAGGTAAGTATTCGCTTGAATATTCCTGGAGTCTCTCTGATTACCCTGCACTCATCGATGATAAGGTTTCTTGAGTCCTCTACATCGCGATAAACCAAATGCTGTAGATGACTCCAAATAGATAAATCGAGAGGATTGAGATCCGGGAATCGAGCGGGCCAGTTATGTGGTCCTCCTCGACCTATCCACTGATTTGCATATGTTTCAGTTAAATGCTGATGTGCTACTTGAATAAAATGGGCGTGAACCCCATCATGCATGAAAAACATATCCCTTCTGACGCCCAAAGGAACTTCCTCCAGCAGTACTGGATGCACTTCTCTTAAAAATTGAACGTATGCCTCACCATGCAATCGAGGAGGTAGAAAATGAGGCCCAAATAAATTATCCTCAGCCACATGTTAGGAGAAAACTGTTCTTGGTGGTTAGTTTCGACAATAGCGTGAGGGTTTTCGTCAGCCCATATGTGGTAATTATGGAAATTAATAATCTTTTCCCAAGAAAAACTTCATTCGTCTGAATTCTATCGTCTTCGGGAAGCCACAATTTCTTCTAATCATTTCCAGCATCCAATTGCAAAATTCAAGACGGTTCGGAAAGTCTCGCGGTAACAGTGCCTGTACTCGTTGCAGATGGTAAAGGTATAAGAGTTGTTCCTTTTGAATTCGAAATACCGTCATATGATCAACATTTAGCTGGAAAGCAATCTTTCTAGTACTGGTACCTAGTAGGTTGTTCTTCAATCAAGCTATGTTGTTCGTACTTCTCGATGGCGACACAATCCTGCGTTCTTTTGTCGAATGAACCATATTCTTGTAATCGTTGATGAAGTCGAGCAAATATTCTATATGAAGGATGCTGCCGTTGAGAATACATTTCAGCCTATCTTCTAGAAGCTTCTAACCCATTTCCCTTCGACAGACCGTAAACGTAATGCAAATCAGCCATATCCTCAGTTGTGAATTATTAAAGTAACAAATCAAGAACAGAACAACAACACACTATTAGTATCAATTGAATTTCGAAAATTCACAAACTGACAGCGTCATACCAATTTAATTGTCACTATCGCTAATAGCGACCTACTAGATAGATTAGTTTCGTATTTTCGCATTTATGACGATGTATCTCTGTAGTTGTTCCTAAACTAATTTTTTGCTGCGAACTGGTTTATTTTGGGTAAAAAACTCAGAAGACAGTTTTGTTCAGAATGAAACAGGCTATCGGAAATAAATTTTGAAATGGTGAACAAATAATAAGACAATAAGTTACATTGGAAATACATTTTAGGGGTTGCGTTTTCCACCCCTTAAAACCATGGGGTAAACCAAATAAATTTCTGGCTGAGTGTCTTTTTGATAGTACAAAACGTCAGGTTAATTTCAATATTGCTTTTTTAGTGCTTGTGAAAAAAATTGTTATACAAATTGTATGTACCGCCTTCAAGGGGCTGTATCTTAACAAGGGATGCTCCAATGAAATTTCTTTATATGACAGATCCTATCTTTTTTCCATGAGGAATCACCTCCTCAAATGTTTTACACTTATTCAGTTACACCCTGTATATATACAATATACAGTGCATTTCTTTAATGTCCCCCCCTTTTATTTTTTGGCCGAGTCAACTCAAAAATTGAAATGTGAGATAATGAAATCAATGCATGAATACTTTATTTTGAAATGAAATTGATAGATGAAACTTTCAAGATGGCGACTGGGCGCCGTCTGGGGAAAAAATCAAATGGAAATAAGGGTCTTGTGACACACTTTTTGAAGCTCCTGACGAATACTTCACAACCCTAGAATATAAAGTCAATGTCTTCACCCACTACAAATGGCTGAACATTTAATTATTTCCTGAAGGCAAACACATTAGTATCGATATTTATAGAAATAATCCTTTTTATCTGCCATATGGTAATTCTAAAGATCAGATAAGCTTGGTTAGGTTATTTTTTGTTTATAAAAACGACAAAAAATATCTCAATCAGTTTTCGGTTTTACTAGTAGAAAGGTATCACGTCAACAATCTCTAAAATGGTCAATTCTCGCCCATTGGAAAAAAAATTGAAGCAATTTTTATTTACGGTGCGACACGTAACTTTCACAAGGTGGAAAGGATTTTCGGTCTCGGATTTTCGTCCTATTTGTAGAAAATACTTGGGGGAACTTGTATCCAAATTCACAACTTACAGGTAGTGTACATAAGAAAAAGCTCCCAGGTCATCCGTCCATACCGGAGGAAAAGCAAATGCAAATAATTGGTGAGATGATAGTAAACCCTGAACAGGCTACTTATTCTTTCGTGAATGTTTGTGAGGTGTAGAGACTTTTGAAGATAATACGTATCATGCATACAAAATTGAAATGGTACACCAATTAACTGAAGACCCTGATTAAAGAACAGAATTTTGCGAAATCATGACGGAAACCATTGCAAGGCATCCTACCCATCTTCACAATATTTGTTTTAGTGACAAACGTACATTTTTTTTCAAACGGCAATGTTCACAGACAAAATTGCCGTTATTGGAGTGACCCTAACCCCCAAGTTTTCCGAGAAACACATACCCAATATCCAGAAAAAAATACCGATTAGGCTGGAATATTGGGAAACCATTTTGTAGGACCTCTATTAATTGATAAAAATTCAACAGGGGAACTGTATTTGAATATGCTGAAAACTACTGTTGATCCTCTCATCACAGAAATCGTCGAAACGAATCCTAATGAATTCAATTTGGATATTGAAATCCAACAAGATGGAGCACCTCCACATTACTCCAGACAAGTGAGAAACTATTTGAATACTACTTTTTCCGGTGGTTGGATTGGCCGTCGAAGTCCTACAGAATGGCCAGCCCGCTCACCGGATTTGACATCTTTGGACTTTTATTTGGACTATTTGAAGCAAAAGGTGTACAAAACTGAATCTGCTCCAATATTGGATATATGGCAGAGAATAATAAATATTAGTAGAGATATTGACGTTACTATGTTCGAAAATGTTCGGCGTGAAATATCGGATAGGCTGTTCGTATGTCAAGAAGTTCAAGGTAACGATTTCGAGCATCTTCTGAACTGACCTCAAGCTTATTATCTCATTTTATATAGTTGAATGTAAATGAATTCAGGCTACCGTGTTAGGAATCACACGATAGAAGGTAAGACCTCGTTAGTCCTCAGCTCGCACAAGTTTCTCAACTTTTGAGAGTTGTCGTTCGTATGGGGGCGACAGCTGATTAACGTAAAAACAGACAGAAACAGACAGACAGAACAGAATTAATAAAAGTTCCGCCATTTTGAAGTAGCTGAAGATATTGACATTATATCCTAGGATTGTGAAGCATTTGTCAGGAACTTCAAAAGTATGTGTCACACGACCTCATTTTCCATTTAATTTTTTTTACCAGATTGAGCCCAGTCGCCATTTCGAAAGATTCGCCTGTCAATTTCACTTCACAATAAAGTATTCATGCATTAATTTCATCATCCCAAATTTCAATTGTTTGAGTTGACCCGTTCAAAAAATAAATGGAGGGAGGACATTAAAGAAAAGTACTGTATAGCAAAAAACATAGGTACGAAAACAAACGAAAACAAGAACTAACTGAATGAAACTCATACAACCACGGATACATTGATCATTGAAAATTTGGAAAAAGTTTTAATTAGATCATCAATGCATCCAAACGGCACAGTTTGGTTGATAAATTCTACTCGTCAGCAAAATTAACGCACAGCTTAAAGAAGTGGACTGTGTTCACAAATTCATAAATTCATATTAAGAAACGTATCAATGATTTCCGAATGACATTGTATACTTGAATTATAACTCAGTAGATATTTTTCTCTGGAACATTTCTTTTTCATATTCTTTTTTTGTGGATGCAAAATGAAAACAAATTTGTCATTCGCAATAAATGTTATGGGTGACAAATCACATTATTTGATCCCAGCTCGAAGTTTTTAGGAAGTAGAGTGATATTGATGTCAAGAATTTGGTCAAATGTTTTCTGAATCATACACAACGGTTTCACATACAGAGATGTAGAGAGATCAGTGAGTACTTAAGAAGACCTGGTCAGGCCAAACATCTAGTAACCACTGCGATTTAGTACCGTTAATAAATACTTTTTTCTTTGTAACAGCAGTTTGTAACAGCTAGGTTGCTACAGAGTCGGCTGCAACAAGCACATAGAATTACAACGAATTCCGTTGATCGACGTTTTTCCGGAGTGAACCTGACTTCTTGAATAGCCGTCAGGGAGCCCACTTTGACTTCAGAGCATCGAAATAACAATAACAATAACAATATTGCTATTGTCTTAATCAAGACTGTGAAAAAAATTCGACAAGGGTTGTTGTATAACTCGCACAGACGACTACGAATGTATCGACACCCAAATGATGGGTATGCTGGATGTAAGTTCTTGGTGAAAATTCTGGGAGAAATCGCTTGGTACCTTTTGATTGCAGGAGAATGCTCGATCTCATGTCTATCGGGTTGGTACAGTTCAAAACCCGTATCAAAATCCGATAGAAAATGTATCGGACATGTTCTACTGACGTTAACTCCAACAACGACTATGTTTTCTGTTTACAGGTTTGATCGATTGAATGGAGAATCTTAAGTAACACAAAATTATATTTATTGTCTTATAATGCTGAAGTTTTATTGAAAAATCGTAGAGGTGAATCAATTTTACCGCCCGGTAAATTTACTAATTATTTGCTCAATAACAACCAGATCAAATTGTACTTCTAAATGTTTTCAAAAATGTATGTAAGTATAATATGAAAGCAATAATATACTGGTATGTTATGGAATTTTTAGACACGCACTACTTTTTGCCATTTTCAATGATTCATTACTGAGTTTCTGTTGGATATTAGTAAGAACATTTTCGAATGAAGCCATTCGCTCATTTCCTGAAGGAAAAACGTTTGTAATAATTTCCGTTTGAATACATAACAGCTTTAAAGTCAGTCATAAATTCACATTTACGATTCACCACATCCGTCGTGACTGAAATTGAAATCTTTTTCTTGCGTATTCTCAATTCGCGACAATTCCATTTCCAACTCCACTAATCAATGCGACCTTCTGATAACTTCAAATCTTCAAACAGTCGAATCAATGAAGTATACTACAAAAAATAATTTCTTTTTATTCAATGCTGTCCCTGAATATGATATCACATCCAGTAGATTTTAAAATGAAGGCAATTTTTTTTTCAATTTCTCAATAACGATCAGATGTACAGCAACTGAAAATTTCATGACTGAAAAAAATTGTTTTCAATAGGTTCGTTCCAACGTTGAGTCACAAACAGATTTCCAACTGTTTGTAAATCGTTGTCAACGCGCATGTATGGTAAATATTGGTTTCTGATTGATTTGAAATTTCTGATTGCAACAGCTGATAGTTCAACTGAAGTTTAGCATGGAATTTCAACATAACCTTTAAAAATAAATCTAATCAAGTGTATTTCTGGAGAGTAAAAGAAGGTTGCAGTATTTTATATCTCTATTCTATTTACTAATCAACATGGAACTGGAAGGTCACCGCAATAATTAATTTGTGTAATTAAAGATGTTCATATTTCAGGTTCAATTAAAGAATTCCTAATTTTTCCTGCGCCAGCAAATACATAACTTATTTTATAACAATTTTTGCAGGTTATGTTGTTTACAAGTTGACTGAACATAAAACAGAAACAGTAATACGAAATACGCATGCGTCAGATTAATGGTTAGAAGATAATCCTCAAACCACAAAAATGACTTTAAAACAATCATTGACTGGCTCAATTTCAAATTATTGACTATAAATTTTTCTAAAACAAAATACTTAGCCTTTTCAGTGAATAACAAAAACTTACCCAGTCTTCAACCCCTTGAAATCAGAGGTGAAAACAGCATCGGGAAAATCACACAAGCTACAGAAATAGAATATCTCGGTGTGATGATAGACAATCATTTGAAATGGAACTTGCACATTAGCAAATTAGTACAAAAAATTAGAAGCCTATTGTCTAAATTCAAATATTTAAGAAACATCCTTGAAAAAAAAACATCTCTTAATGCTGTACTGCGCATTAGTGGAATCCCAACTGAGATATGGCATAATAGCTTGGGGAGGGGCATATAATAACATTATAAAGAATGTTGAAATAATTCAAAAATGGATTTTGAAAATAATATTCAGAAAACCAATTACTTACCCATCAGATGACCTTTACAAGCTTGGCAATATATTAGATGTGAAACAAATATTCCATTTAACACTTGCTGTTGACCAGAAAAAAAATCGGAGCAAAATATTTCTAGATTATTCCTACTCCACAAGGTCAAAAAAATGTAACATTTCAGTTCCACATGTGACCAAAACTATATCCCAGAGATCTAGCATGTTTCTTGAGCCAAAGATATACAACGATCTACCAAATGAACTGAAACAACTAAACTCATTATCTCTGTTCAAGAAGAAGCTGAAATTATGGCTGACTTCAAAATCAAGAATTTCAACACATCGATTAGTCGATATAAAAAATATATACTATGATTGATATTAAGTTGAGGCTATTTAAAATAATTTCTTTCACACACTCGTTCTGTCAGATTTTTCTGTGGAAATCTGAGGCATGCCATTATCATATCAACATAAGTTATACTTTCCTGATTTTGATGGGGGGAGGGGGAGGGGGAGGGGGAGGGAGAGGGGGGGGGGAGGGGGAGGGGGAGGGGGAGGGGAGGGGAGGGGGAGGGGAGGGGGAGGGGAGGGGGAGGGGGAGGGGGAGGGGGAGGGGGAGGGGGAGGGGGAGGGGGGGGGGGGGGGGGGGGGGAGGGGGAGGGGGAGGGGGAGGGGGAGGGGGAGGGGAGGGGGAGGGGGAGGGGGAGGGGGAGGGGGAGGGGGAGGGGGAGGGGGAGGGGGAGGAGGGAAGGGAAGGGAAGGGACGGGACGGGACGGGACGGGACGGGACGGGACGGGACGGGACGGGACGGGACGGGACGGGACGGGACGGGACGGGACGGGACGGGACGGGACGGGACGGGACGGGACGGGACGGGACGGGACGGGACGGGACGGGACGGGACGGGACGGGACGGGACGGGACGGGACGGGACGGGACGGGACGGGACGGGACGGGACGGGACGGGACGGGACGGGACGGGACGGGACGGGACGGGACGGGACGGGACGGGACGGGACGGGGGGATGGGATGGGATGGGATGGGGGATGGGATGAAATGGAATGGAATGAAATCGAATCGAAAAGAATAGAATATAATATTTAAGAGTCGAGCGAATGGGATCTGAAAGAAGTGTTCAAAGAGGCACTTCAGGATGTTGCATATATTCTTTAAATTCAACCACTGAATAGAAGCAGTGCTGCAAAAGAAATTTTTTTATCTTTTTTTGAAAGGAAATTATATTGAGTGACTTGATATCAGATGATATTATACATATGATAGTCTGGTGAATTTCTTTGGGAGACTGTAAGCCTGTACCTGGGAGTTCTGTTATAATCTGATCGTCTTGTATCATAGGAATGTACTTGAGATTGTGTTACCAAATTTCTTGTTTGTCTATTTATTTCTGTAAGAGTCTCATATATGTATAAGGAAGGTAGCGATGAAATTTTGAGGCGAACAAATAAAGGACGACAATGTTCTCTGCTATTACAATTTAGAATTATTCTCAGAGCTTTTGCAGTGACTTTGAGGAGTTACCCCACATTATGATACCGTAACTCATATGAGCATGAAAAAGTGCAAAGTAGGTACTTTTCAGTGTATCATGATCAACATATCTCTTCAATTGCCGACGTAAAAATAGCGTACTAGAAAGTTCATGTCTAAGTTGTTCAATATGACAATTCCAGCCAAGTCTGTTATCAATAGTTATTCCCAATAATTTAACGCTATTGTCCTCCATGAGAGGATTATTTGTAGAAAATGTGATATTCTGGGTTTTACTATTATTAAGTTGTAGCTTATTAGCCTGAAACCAATATTTGGCTCTTTCTTGTAACGCCAGTGATAACATCGGTAGTTGCTGATAGTATCATCAGCAAACAGAGTACACTTTTCCAGCAACAGAAATTGGCGCAAATCAATAAATGATAACAGTAACGGTCCAAGGACCGAACCCTGTGGGACACCATGTATGTTAGTTTTTAACTCTGACCTCTCATTGCTGACTTCAACAACTTGATAGCGATTTTTTAGGTAAGATTCAAAAAGCTTTAGAGCAACTCCTCTCAGTTCATAATAACTCAGCTTCTGAAGAAAGATATCATGAGGGACATAGTCGAAAGCTTTCGACAAATCACATAGGATTACTGATGCATGATGTCCTTTTTCCATCGCCTCAACTATATCTCTCACAACACTCATCACTGCACGAGTAGTCGAGTTGTTTTTTCGAAAACCAAATTGAGATCATGGAAGTAGTTATTCATCTCAAAATAAGCTGCCAACTTCTGTTTGATTATCTTTTCGATAATCTTTGAAAATATACAAATTATCGAAATCAGATGATAGTTATCAGGAAGTGCATTTTCACTCTTCTTATGAATTGGTATAACTTTTGCATACTTGAATACATCCGGAAACATACCAGTGAATAAAATCAAGTTGATGAGCTCTGTTAATGGTAGTAATATTATGTAAATGATATCTTTCAATATTCAACTGTTTAGGTTGTGAAAATCTGTGCATTTTGAATTTTTCAAAGAGTTTACAGTATCCAGTACTTCTTGAGTACTCAGGTATACAAAATACTGACCTGAATGGTCTGACAGGCAAGGTTCTATGATCCCAGATTTATAACACTGGTGATCAACATTTGTTAAGACATTGTCAATGCATTTTGCCGAATGTGATATAATTCTATCAGTTTTTTATATGATAGATAACCAGTTGATTTATGAGTTCAATCTGGTATATGCTATTTTTGATCTACATAATAGTGTTGATATAGTTTTCATTTAACTCAATTTTATCGATTTTTATGAAGTTCATCATCACCCTTTCGAGTATTACTCCAATACAAGATTTCTACTCGACAATTTACAAACCCATGACTACGTTTCTCTATATAATACCTTTTTCAGGAGTGATTCTTCAGTTAGTACTAACAGTACTAAACACTATTGTATAGTTGAACACATGTCATGTTTTTGTAATCTGTCACGTGAAAAGCTCACTATTAGATAGGCTTCATTTGGAGATCACAGAAATTACAGGATTGAAAAAAAGAATGACCATGGAAGGCAGAGTTCGGGTTACGCTGTTTTGCAATTAAAAAATTGAAAGAAAATATATTTAAATAATTGAAAAGTAGCATTGTATATTATATTACCATGTAACATATACCATATATTGGGTTGTTTCGAAAAATTTTGTCCGTTTTAACAGCATGTGTTTTTAAAGCTCAATATCTCAATTAATATTATTCGTCTGTGTCGTGCTATGAACTAATCGATAGACAATTTTGTATTCTTCACTGGTACACTGGTGATGTCGATTTCTAACCAATTTTAATTTTCTGCCTCTTTTCAGTTCGTTACTTTATGATGTAGTTGAGCGAATTTTGATCAATTTTCCACTAAGAATTGAAATAGAATCAAGGTGTTGAAACAGCCCAAAAAATCAACCCCTCATTTGGCGATGATAGTGTTAATGAAGGCACCGTTTGATGTTGGTTTGCGAAATTTTGTTCCGGATATTTAAGCCTTGAAGATGAGCCCCTAAGTGTTCAACCCACAGTTATCGTAGACGAGGATTTCAGGACCCTGGTGGAGACTCACTCATCCCAAATAGTGAGTGGGTGGTTAGGTGTGGTTTTTTTATTCTTTAAAACGTTTCGAAGAGGTCAAAAAGCCTATAACTTTCTGCAACCGGGCCAAACTATCACAGCAGAGTCCTGTTATGAAGAAATCAACGAAATGTTACAGAAATTGCATCAGCAACAGCCGGCTTTGGTCAACAGAAGGGGACTGATGCTGCTCCGCGATAACGCCTTCCTGCAATCACCGTACAAAAATTTAATGAATTAAGTATCAAAGTTCTGCCTCTTCCTTCTCAAACCCCTCGCCAACCGACTACGATTTTGTTAAGCACTTCGATAACTTCCCCACCAGTAGAGCCTGCGTCAATCTGGCCAGGAAAAATGGCCTTAGTCGACTCCAACATAGATTTCGGAAGACCAACAAAAATAAATTTTTCGCGATTTCCGCATTGTTTATTTTTTTATTTGACCAAAAAAAAAGTTGTTCACCACTATGTCCAATGAATTTTCTGACCAAAGTTTTTTGATTACTTATGCGAGAGAGAGAGCATTGATTTGAGCACCCTCTATAGTAGAAACATTCGTATTGATATATTTCATGCAGGCATCGATTCTTAAATACTCCATCAATCAGTGTTTGATGAACATTGTTTGATGAACATTAAATCACATTGTTCATAAAACAGATAATAAATCATGAATACCCTTACACGTTATTTGATGAAAATCAATAATGATTATACTCGTACACGAGAAATTCTCATTTAGGGTGCCTTCCGCTACATGGTAGTTTCATCAGTTGTAGTGGACACGTATTGGCAATATTCTTCAGGAATTGCAGTAGTATGATTAGCTTGTTCCATATTTGGGAAGTGTTTAATTTTGTTACACCATTTTTGGTGATTCAATTTTGTTATAATTCGTGGATTCACCTGATTTTTGGGAAAAGAAATGAGTGCCCAACACTGATGTGGCATTACCCCTTTGGAGAGTAATACTCCTTCTTTGATTCAGTACAATTGTCATCGATCGATTTTATCCAATTACATCCAGTTTTAGAAACACCAAAGGTTTTGATCACAATAAGATGGAAACAGTAGAATCTCAACGCAGTTGAAAATTCACGAACTTTTTGAAGTCATATTCACTTCCCCAGATGTTGCAACAAGATAGAACAGCAACCGTGGCTGCTCTAGTGAGGTCCCATACCGAAAGTTTTTTATATTGTCAGACTCGTCCCCTCTGGACACTTTTCATCATCACTGCAGGCTCTCAGAGTTTCAAGAATTGTAGAAACTCCTGCAGTGGATAGAGCTCTCTTCATGAGATCATTGATGGGATATTGTCTCGCTAATCTATCATGATTGAGCATGTATGTCAACCAATGGTAACCTTTTTGTTACAGTGGATCCACATCTGCACTTGTCGCTAACACAAACTGAAGCACATTGACGAATACTCATCGAAATTTTGGAGGATTGGTCTTTTGAAAGAGTACTGAAAGAATCTATGGAAAGTACATTCAACCAAACCCAGAAACTCTAGAAACACAATACCATTTCAAAATCCGAATATGCTGCTGACTCAGATTATCAATCACTATTGGAATATTTGAGGTTCTCTAACACTTTTTATCAATTGATCGATCACACTGAAACCACATGAATGTTTGGAATACAAAATGAATTGAGGAAATTGATCTCCGTGTAATTTAATGTTTATAAGTTTGCAACTAGTTATTTTGGATGGACTTTTTCTCCAATTTTGCATGTGAAAAATCTTTCGTGTGAGATTCAAAATTTTTTTTCAAATTAAGAGGAAAACATTTTTTACCAAAAACTATTCTTTCCTGTTAAATATTTAATCATTTTTAACGATTTTTTGGCATATTCTTTCATTTTTATGTCATACGAGCGTCTACAACTCAATGAATCGTATTCTCTTAAGGAATAATTCGTTTTGTGATTTCGGATTGAAAAGTTTCTTGAATAAAATTGCCAGTGTACAGCTAACCTTACAGTGGCAAAGCGCTAGCAAATTCGGCACGGCAGGCTTTCTATTCATGCCTAATTTTTCCCAGAGTTGATATAATAGAAAGCAGAAAATTAAAGTCTTCCCCTAACACAACAGGTAGTTATACAATAATTAATCTCATCTCGCAGCTACAATGACGACAATGAATTGCCTTGAAGCTCTCGCCGAAGCCGAGAATGCCAAAGGGCCGGATGGAGAGAGATAACAGAAAAGCAGAGGCCGTTTTATATATTGGAGTGGAAAACAGTTTTCATGCGCCAAATGTATACGGTTTGCTAAGTAGAATCAAACTTTACGGGAAAAATGAAAACGAATTGGGTCTTGCGACCTGTTTGAGTTTCATAGATACCATCATTTTGGATGTGAGGATTTTTATCCATGTCAGAAATTTATGACGAGAAGCAAAATCAAACTAATGATTGAATCCGAATCTAAATGAAGCTCAATGGAGTATATCATGAAAGTAGAACCCCAGGAAACAGGCATTCAAATCGCCGAGTGACAACTGAAGTATGGTAATATTATGGTAGAAAAAATCGAAGCTCATTAGTTGGGACTCAGTATTCGTAGAGTTCACTTCTTTTGAAAAAGCATCCAACGTTCAGTTTTTGAAATCGTGAGTATTTCAATAATAGAGCAGACAAAAACGAAGCGTTTTTTAACAGGTTTTCATTAGCTTCACTTGTATGTTTGTAACCGACTCTTTTGGAGTCGATTTTGAATAACTTTGAACGGGCAGATTTACTTGAAACTTTGTACACTTATCGACAATCGGTGACAATACAATAATTCAATAAGTTTATTTCATTATCCTAATCAGGATCGCCTGGATTGAATAATTTTCTCATACATTATCTGTGTGAGAGCAAGTGCGACCACACTGTCTGCGCATGCGTATATTTTTTATATTAAAACAAATGAGCTTAAAATAGCAAGTCAAACCGAAAAGTGGAAATTAGATAATAGCTTGAAACTTGAAAACACGCTTCAATAGCAACACAAATTGGAAAATAAAAAATAATTCGAAACTAATTTAATATCCTTTTGCTTTATGTTAAATAATGTACATAAAAATCAATTTTGTTGTAAAAAAGCATGGGGTGCTGAATATCCATTGTTATAAATACTTGGTTTGGAGCTGTTTGCCAAAATTGGAGTCGTGATAAAAATATAATTTGAAGCATCCTGCGCTTTTTTACAACAAAATAGATTTTTTTGTAGTTAGATTTATTCTGATTTCAGACTAATTGAAAGTCATTAGTAACATCAGGCCATAGAACTTATCCATGTTGAACACAATCCTTTATCAGTTTCAAATTTATTATTATTTTCCACTTTGGGTTGCTATTATGGAGTGCTGTTGCAGTTTTTTTAAATTATTATCTATTAGTGTGACACTTCATGAGTGAGTTAATGAAATATTCGTAGGTTTACGTTCGAAACCATGAAAAGTTGCAGAATAGTATGAACCGCTTGAAGTTATATATTTTTAAATTATTTCATGCAATTACCTTTCAAATTATACTGAATAACTGCAAAATTAATTGCTATAATAATTTTTTTCTACACCCGTACCCTAACAATACACTTATATGACCATAATCCGTTTCATAATGATATCCATTATGATAGAGATTTTTCATAACGATACAGATTATCAACCAATAGAAACCCATAATTTTTCAATCAAGAATCCTGTTCCTTTGTTTGTCCTAGATTCTAACCTGAGTAACTAATTGCTTTATTTGTCAAAATCAGTTTTCATATTACCTACCTATATTATCAAAATGTCTGAAAACAGCGATATAGAAGGAATACCATCGACTCCAATATTTTTAAAAGATCAGATTAATTACAGTTGTTATATTCAATATAAATATAATTAGAATCTTTATAGTTTTCATATATCCATGATAATACCATTAAGTTTGTGTTTTTTTTTAAAAATATGAGTTAATTACTGTGAATGTGTTCAATACAAATATAATATTTATATGATTTGAAAGGGTTATATTTTTGGGAGTGATTAATTTTTTTTGAGAAAGAAAGTTTTTGGCTTTCTACTACTCCATCTGATACAAAAAAATGGATGAGAGAATCTTCCAAAGAAAGGAAGGAAGTAATCAATTTGAAAATAAGTAACTCTATACATGGATGTGTAGATCATGCAAAGAAATAACTTTCAGACACAAACTGAAAGAAAGTCCTCCTGAAACAGCTACTTTCATATAAACATTGAATTACACGAAAGAAAAAAATTCTTTCGAAACAAATACTTCTATATGAACACTGAATTATACAGAAGATACTTCTCTCTATTCAGTTTGTATATCGAACATTCGTTGAGGAATAAGAATCAGATATCATTTACATGAGTTCTACTTTGAATGAATGGTAATAAATTGTACTCACATGGAACACTGTCACCCTAACTGGTATACACCGTGTTTCGCCTTAAGACACTTGCCCTAAGGCTCTTCAGTACCAAATTGGATAACATTATAGAAAATACACACACTTCATTCATGAATTACGATTTTGAATGTCACGGAATAAGCTTGATCTGCTTATGTCATCGATGACATCGTAATGACCTTCATTCACCTATTTGATTTGATCCCAGCCATGAAACCTTTCAAATCAAATAAGATTCCTCATGGCTGGGATTAAATTAAATAGGTGAATGAATGTCATTACGATGTCATAAGCAGATCAAGCTTATTCCGTGACATTCAAAATCGTAATTCATGAATGAAGTGTGTGTATTTTCTACAATGTTATCCAATTTGGTACTGAAGAGCCTTAGGGCAAGTGTCTTAAGGCGAAACACGGTGTATACCAGTTAGGGTGACAGTGTTCCATGTGAGTACAATTTATTACCATTCATTCAAAGTAGAACTCATGTAAATGATATCTGATTCTTATTCCTCAACGAATGTTCGATATACAAACTGAATAGAGAGAAGTATCTTCTGTATAATTCAGTGTTCATATAGAAGTATTTGTTTCGAAAGAATTTTTTTCTTTCGTGTAATTCAATGTTTATATGAAAGTAGCTGTTTCAGGAGGACTTTCTTTCAGTTTGTGTCTGAAAGTTATTTCTTTGCATGATCTACACATCCATGTATAGAGTTACTTATTTTCAAATTGATTACTTCCTTCCTTTCTTTGGAAGATTCTCTCATCCATTTTTTTGTATCAGATGGAGTAGTAGAAAGCCAAAAACTATCTTTCCCAAAAAAAAATAATATTTATAGTTTTTCATCATTTATCGGGTTTAGAAAAAATAGCGTATGCAACTCTCATGTAATGGTTATTAATACACTCGCATATACCATACAAAACTCGCCTTCGGCTCGTTTCGTATCCCGGTTAATGCTCGTGTCTTAATAACCATCATTACATGATCGTTGCATAATATACTAATTCAGTAGGTATGTGGATCAACAAAATATTCTCTGGTGGACTATTATTCTCTCAAAACTGAATTTCACATGGAACTAGAGTTTACATGAAATTTCATATGTTTTTCGGGATGAGTTTATATATTCAATTCCCGTTCCAATATTTGAAATACAAAAACAGTAGTCTTGATAGCTAGAAATGGAACCTATGACGTGAAATGAATCCATTGAAAACTCTTCTCTCACACCAGAACAAAAATACGGTCTCTTGACGTGCATTTCGCTAACCAAGTTAGCATCATCAGGAGATTACTGAAACTGAAATATATAGTATGTCAGTGTTTCAATGTGTATGTGGACTAACCTTCACCCACCGCTGTACCCACAAAGGCCCTATTTCAAATACTTTTAGTCGATCCCATACGTAGTAATCCCAAATAGAAACTAGGTAAAATTAGAAAATGTGAGGGATAGTCATCAACATGTGAATGTGGTAAAATACATGAACGATATGGCATATATCGTACATATAAAAACACCAACATAACATAGATTTTGATTTTTTAGTTTTTTTCAAGAATGAGAAATATCTTTCAATGTACAAATCTAGTAAAGGATTGTACATTGTACACCTTGAATTGTTTCTCAGAAACGTAACATCGCATAGATGGTGCAATAATAATCCAACCCCAAAACAGTTCGAAGCTAATTATAGGAAAATTGTGAGCCATTTGGAATTGGGGGATGGTTTTAGTGAAAATTGTATACCTTTCCAACAAATATCTTTGTTGTATTGTTCATCTGCCATACAACGAATGTTAAATATAATTCAGACATAAAATATTGTAGTCAGTTTGAATCGCCCGAATTTTCTTTCAATTTGTCTCAACTTGGCAAACAAGTTATTATTTATATTGCGGGATTCGCAGGAAAAAATCTCTCTTATATTATCACCAATGCATTGATAGCCTATTTAGGATAACGGTAATTCAATTTATCCCTTTGAAAGTGTTGTTAAAATTTGCGAATTATGTGAAAAATTGCCGATCCATCAATAAGATAACTTTCCTGGGACAAACCAAATATCAGAATCAATGAAAGCTATTCATTGAAAATATATAGATATTAGATTCCATTTTATGGTAATGAAGTAAACTTATCTTGAAGAACTGAAAATATAGGTACCTTCATAATAAATGAATTTTTTAAGGAACTATGAATTTCCACCTTTGTTGAAGTAAATGACCCAGTCATCACCCGGAGACGATTGTGGATAATAACAATCGAAATGTTGTGAAATAACTTGATTTGAAATCTCTTAATTTTTTATTTTCTGTTCAATTGTTTAATTTTTTACTTTCATTTCATTTTTTTTTGCTCAATATAATTGTTACTTTCAGCAATTCTTTTCAATTTTTAATTTCTATTGTTTTTCAGGGATTTCAATTCATTTTACATGTTATTAGACAATGGAAGTCCAAACTAATGACATTCATCAGGAAACATTGTGAATCACCTTGAAACAAATATTCGTTATATTCCATTTACTTCAGGTATGTTTCGATAAAATTTATTTATTTACATCCAACAGGCCTAGGTCCAATAAGAGGAGTATACAATAATATAGCAGGTAACTATTTCTAGATAAATGTAAGTATAAGTGAACATTTTGATATTCAGCTAGGAGCTAATCCATACAAACTATTTCTAAATTGATTCAGGGTGAAAAAAAAATCTGTAGAGTATTTATTGACAGTTCGGCACATAGAGGTTAACGAGCTGTAGACGTATATCGAGGTACATTAAAATTAATTTGGAATTTGGGACAGTAGAGTTGGTGAGTCAATGAGAACATTGACCTGTTTATAGATGAAAATGAGATCTGCAATTTCTCGTCTCTTTCTAAATGTTACAAAATAAATTTAGTCAGGAAGCAAGTGTATTCATGATTTCTAATCGGATAGTTTCCATGTTTCTTATAATACGCAAACTTGAGGAATTTCTTCTGAACACCTTCCAAAGCATCAATGTATTTTTTGATTAGGATTCCAGACAGAACTACTAAACTATAGTAAACTGAACGAATACATTCAAATGATCTCTTTGTAGTTTCTTATAACAAATCCCAGCGACTTAGATGCTCTCTGAACAATATTTTTAATGTGCGCATTGAATGTAAGTTCATTGTCTAATAAGATTCCTAGTCGAGAGTATCATAACTCTTGGTTAGTCGGTATTATCAATTGTATAATTGAACTGGTATGGATTCAATATACGAGCATAAGTCATAATTTTACACTTTCCAACATGCAGAAAGGGTTTTTTCTCACAACACCACTTTTGGAGTGAACCAAAATCTACCTGTTTTACCAAAATCCATCATTTACCCAATTAAATTTTGACACTGATTAGAAAATGAAAGACAACTTCCATTTCTTGACGTTTCGGTAACGAAGAGTCAATGTGGAAAGCTAGAATACGATGTATTTCCTCTCACACATAAAAGGTTTACAAAAGAAAAAGTGACTCCGCCAAGATAAAAATAAAGACCATTTATTATTATCATTATAATTATTATAGTAGATGATGTTCTGAAAAAAAAAGTTTAGGTTAAGAATGAACAAAATCTCGACTTTTACAAACGATGGAAACCAAGATAAATATATCTGAGTTCCATATCACCAATACACGAGGTATTTTGAAGAGATTTTCAAGGAACTAGGTATAAAGGTAGTATTTGAAACAAGTCATACACTACAGAGCCTTTTAGGGAATCCAAAGGAAGAAGTCGAGAATTGGGATAAGTATGGATTCACGAAATTCAATGTAAGGACTGCAATGCAAAATATCATAGACAGACTGAAAGATATATTGAAATGTGACATAAGGAACACTTAGCACACCTAAAATGTGGAAGACCAGAAAAACTAGCAACCACCCATCATGTTTTGCAGCAAAACCGTCCCGTAGACTTTTGGTGAGCGATCTTTCAGGTCAAATGGTAAGAGTACGGCTCTGCCGAATACCTGATAGTTTACTATATAGCTTGTTGAAATAATATTATTAGTTATCATATTCACCTGACTAGTAGATCAAGCGACATTGTGAAATTAATTTCAAGGCAATTAAGACTCAGGTACCTAGCAGAGGTATCTATGGTATAAATAAGGACAACATTGTATGTAAATTTAGTTTAATCTTCCTCTTGAAGATGATCACTTGGTGATTGAAACACGTGCGGAAGTGTTAAAAATGATGGTTTGATGTTGGGATAGAACTCCAGTAACAGAACTTCAGATTTTCTTTTGTTTGCTGATGACCTGAAGATGTTTAAAGTTATTCATGACTCAACTGATACAAAATTATTATAGTACGATTTATCTAACTTTGTTCGCTGGTGTGATATAAATCTACTGCAATTAAATATAGAAAAATTTCAAAAATTCACTTTTTTCCCATTAACTGGCCATATAAAATCAATCAATCAGAACTGAAAACAACAAACACAATCAGAGATTTAAGAATCACTCTCGACCCAAAAATGTCATTTAAACCTCATATTGCAAATATTTCTTCTAAAGCGTTAAAAATATTAGGTTTCATTCTCAGATCTGCAAATGAAATATCTCTCACTTCAATAAAAATCACATATTGTTCAATTGTTAGATCAATAATCGAATACAATGCCACAATTTGGTGCCCTTCATATCATGTGGATATTGATATGCTTGAAAGTGTTTAAAATAAGTTTTTAAGGTATTCTGCATATAAACTGGGATATCATATTGGTGAATATGACTATAAAATTATATTGGTATTCTTAACTTGAATACTCTGGCTCATAGAAGATTAGAAGTAGACCTTACAGTAATTCATAAAATAATCAATGGTAGCATCAATTTCCCGGAACTTGTCGAACTTATAACTTTAAATGTGAATCCAAGTACCCTTCAAAGTACCCTTTTGTCGCACCAACTATGGACGGAATGAATCTGTAGGTAGACTTTTGAGACTTGCAAATACATACAATGTAGATTTAGAATTTTTGATTCTTCTTTGGAAACATTTAAAAAGACTGTGAAAAGATTGTAATTCATTATTTTCACGATTTTTTTTATTTTATTTTATATTTTTTCTTAACCTAGCTTATATTACTGTTGAATACATATCTGAGTACTTGTCAATTATCTTGTAAAAAATAGGCATTGCCGTAAATGAAATAATACCCATCTTGATACAGGAAAATGTGTGAATATTTCAAAGAAAGGAAAGAAGTAGTCAATTTCAAAGAAGTAACTTCATATATAGATGTGCAGATCATGCAAAGAAGTAACTTCCAGACACAAATTGGAAGGAAAAGCCTTCCCAAAAACAGCTACTCTCATACAAAAATTGAGCTGAAGGATAGAAAAATCCTTTCGAAACAAATACTTTTATATGTATTTGTATTCCAAACATTCATAACTGAATCATATATCATTCATATATCATTCACACAATATACTGAATGAAATGTAAAAATTTCACTTACATGGAACACTGACATGCTCATTGGTGGAAATCAATGTTTCGCCGTAAGATAGTTGCCTTAGGGCTCTTCAATACTAATCCTGTTTAACATCATACGAAAAGACATACAATTTATTGATAAACCACGATTTTTTATGTCACGGAATAAGTTTGATCTATTTATGTCATCTATTACATCGTAATGACATTCATTCATCCAACTCTTCTACCCTCTAGGCATCTATCCATCACATGTTTCGCCGTTTTCAATTTCCAAATCTGCGTGAATTGGAATATCTGAGTGATAATCGAGGTATTCACTACCGTTCTGCTCGACTGGTTTATCAGAACCTTCTTGGTGAATTGTTCAACAAGAGGTTACAACTCACAAACCGGATATTCCTATATCCTTGGAAGCATCCACTCTTCCCCATAGGTTCGTTTTAAATAACATTTTATCTGTATACACGTTCTTCAGAATTTCCTTCAAATCTTTACACACATTGAGCATCAATAAACCATGATGAATAACACAATATTCATATTATAATCACTGGCTGATTAAATGGACCTGGGCTTCACGTCTCCTCCTTCCAAAACCATAGCTGTTGCCAGCTGGCTCAGAGTCGATAACGCTTCACGTTGAGGGTCACTTATGATTCAAGAATAATGATACCTATATGTTGATTACGTCACTATCAGTTTACTCGCTTTCAGTTTTGTCGCTGTTTCAAAAAAACGATTTATTGCTGAACAACTCTCTTTTGGTGGCCTGAATCGAAGACAATAATCGGCTGTGAAAGCTGATGCTAGTGAATCGTCAGTATTTGATTGCTGTGATGAATTAAATGATTCGGTTTGGTCCCGTGTGGAATCTGTGATGGGCGATAGAGCAGATAACAAAACATCAAATCCTATGTGTGGCTAAGCGTTTTTCGCTTTTGAAATGTTTTGGTCACATAAAGTCGACAGTGTCAGAGTGTGTATGGAAATGGCGTTTCTTTCCATTATCCGGCATAATTAGACTCGAACACTATCGAAACGAAACATGATATACAGCACGAAAACGGAGCACTCGTAACACCCTAGAAACTTGTGAGACTTTTTTTCAAAATTCGTTGTATGCAGTGTGAAATTTGGAGGCTAGCTTGTTCCTATTTACGAAACCAAGAAGAAATACTCGTATGCTGAACAATTCATCCATCAGTCTATAATTTTCCTGACGAACTCCACTTGTTTTCAAAACTAGTTATTCCTGACACAACACCATTGCCTGTTTCTCATTTCCCCTTCGCGTTTTCAGCAACAAGTCTGAATCCCAGTCCTCCGAAGTGTTTATTTATTCAACCGCGCTTGTGAAAAACTCCGGCAGGATCGATACCCGGATGAAATGAGTTATTTTATTCCGGTCAGCTTCTTAGAGTTCGAAAACGACAAGCGGCAGCTAGATTGTAATTTGAGGATCACAACACCTAGGGGACAGGGGAGCACTGGCGGATCACGGCAGCGCCTGCAGCTCCGGAATACCCAAACAGTGTCTGACAGTAACGACGACATAAATTCTCCCTTGAGACAGCCCGAGGGTGAATTGCATTCTCTTTTTCAGATGCTCGGATCTGCTCTGTTTTGGGGGCAGTGACGGAGAGTAGTTCTCTCTTTTCTGCGTCTAGAGATTTTTATCGACTTTTTGAGTATTTTTACATTCCAAAATCGGAAAGATATGAAAATTATAATGAAAAACTCTGAACAGGTGTAGAGAGGGTACACTTTTTAACTTATCCCGATAAGTTACTGCGTAAAGTATTTTTCACAAAGAAAAAATGTTCTATTTATCATATATCGTATTCAATAATTTTGCCTAGGTATCAGAAAATAACTGAGAAATGATACAATATTTATGATAGGCAAAATTATTGAATACGACAAGTTACTGATGAATAGAACATTTTTGATGTGAAACATCTATAGTCGCACGTGAAACTGATTGCTGGCGTGGCGACGAGTCACTATAACCAGGCGACTGTGCGATTATCTTCCCTCTTTCTCGCCGCACTGAGCTTGGATACCCAAATATAGTATACATAACCTGTGTTTCACTAAATAACTAATTTTTAAAAATAATTAAAAATGAAATATGTCTGACAGTGATAATTTGAAAAGTGAAAGTGGGCAGCCTGCTGCATAGAGAGCAAAATCAAACTACAACACACCATTAAGTCATCAATGAGTTAATTATATTTTTATATTTTGCATTTATCTGTGCATTGAGCCTGCGTATATCTGGTCTGTCTCAAAGGTCAGTAAATGTAAAATCTACTCTCTTGGTAGAATAAAATTCACGCAATTTTTGTAGCATACCTATAATAGTTTCAAACATTAATTTAGAACTTTCTATGTTTACTTGTGGTGCACTGTTTGGAATCTTTGGTGTAGTAATGAATATTATTGAATGTTTTATCTCAACACCAAATCGTTATTTTCAACACTTGTGTTTCGATCACTTTCTATCACTTGCTAATCAAAACTAGTATAGAAGTGTTGAAAATAACGGTTTGGTGTTGGGGTAAAACTCCAGTAATATTATATGTTTAACATTTGTATTTTACGTTATTGCAGTTCCGTCCCATAAGGACATTTTGCCTAAATCAGTTACTTATAGTTCAATAACAAAATATATAAACAGGATTCAGGTTTTTACCAATGGGCTCACCCCTTAGTCCACTTCAGCAGACATATTTATAAACAGCTTGGAGACCACTATAGTAAATTCCGACATGGGTGAAAAAATTCATGAATAATGTCAATAGGAACATACAGTTCACACTTGAAACAGAGATAGAGAAACAGATAAATCTCTTAGACCTGAATATCACACATATTCGTAATGAATTTGAGTTCAACATATTCAGAAAACCGAGCTATACAACAGGTATTATAATCTCAAGTGAGTCTTTCAATCCCGACAGTAATAAATTAGCAGCCTTCAATTCAATGTTGCACTCTCGTTACCCTTCCTTATATGCTAACAATTCAGATAGAGAAATTAAAATAGTTTTTCAGATAGGACATAATGATGGTTTCAATGCCAACACATTCCAGAAGTTAGTCAGAAAACAAAGCTTCTTCGATTGACGACTTGTTTATTTTGTGGAAATTCATGTTAACTGAGGATACACTACAAAAAAAAACTTTTGTCTATTTTCCACGATATTTCTTAATTGTTGACTAGTTTCGGCTATTACACCATTTTTAAAACTAATTGATTACATTTATACTTACATTCTGAATAATTTATACTTAAGTTGCCTATCCTATCATAAATAATTTGGTACCTAAATTTTGTATACCTGTAATATCCATGAACATAACAAAACAAAGCTTTTGATATAATGTAGGTTTTGGGAACTGGTTCAGGAGGGGACTATTATTTAGTTCAAGTTGGTTGTTCAGGACAATAGAATTGGGATTTTTCTTTGACCTGTTGATTTCCATAGATTCCAACAGATTCATAATTTTCCCTTTTTCGCATGTGTGAAGGATCTTTGAATTATCTTTATCTATTTTATGTTTCGAATTTTGAAGATGTTCGTACATTAATGATTTTTTATCCGAAATGACATGTTCATGGTACCTTGTATCAAAATCTCTACCAGTTTGGCCTGTATATATGGCGGGGCATTCACCACATTCTAGTCGATATATACCAGATCTTTTCTTTTTGTCTAATTTAGGTTTGGCATTGAATAATCTGTTTCCTAAATTTCCGTTGGATGTGTAGGATGTTTGTAGATTGAATTTTGAGAGATAATTTTCAATATTTTCGGATATTCTACCTGCATAATTGATACTAACATATTTGTGTTCTGGTCTTGTGGAAATTGAATATAGTTCTTTCATTATTTATTTTTGTTGATATGTCATTATAATGTTGTTAACTAGATTGGTAGGTATTTTGTTATTAACTGCTATTTGTTTGATGATTGCGATTTCACTTCGGAGGTTTCGATTAGAAAGGGGTATTGTGAAAGCCCTATGTATCATTGACCATTTCTGGGAAATCGGGTTAAAAGTGTCAAAAGGTATTGTGCAATCTGTGAATGTGTTTTTTCGGAAAATTTCAAAGCCGAGTTTATCGTGGTTTTTGGATATTGTCAGATCTAAAGAATTTATCTCATTGTTCTCTTCTGTCTCTACGGTGATATTTCTACATGATATTTCTTTAGTTGAACCATCGAAGCCTACTAATATGTCATCTACATATCTAAATCAGAACACAATATGTTTATGAGAAAGAGAGTTATTCAAACATAGATTATTCTCTAAATTGTTTAGGAAGATATCAGCTAGTAACGGACTTATCGGTGATCCCATCGGTACGCCTGAGTTTTGTATATAAAATGTATTATTAAATTCAAAATAGTTTTGTTTTAAACACGTGTTGAACAGTTCACAGAGTTTACTGTTGACATATGGGTTAGGAAACATGTTCTTGATGTCAAACGATACTAATTTAATGTTATTGTTAATTCTTATGTTGTTGAGTTCGTTTGTCAAGTCTATAGAATTCAGTATGGTGTGAGAAGGTTTCAAATTAGTGATATCCCTGAATTTGCAATTTAAGAATTTCGACAACTCATAATTAGGGGTATCAAATCAGGAATAGCAGACCCTGTTTGGACCCATCAACACAACACCGAGTGGTCTCAAGCTGAGATCTTGCACAGAGATGAACATTGGTTAAGGAGAAAATTCAAGGAAGTCGCATACATGTTGTCCAACAACGTATTCAGCCAAGCCAGCGTAGAAATACGCAACATATGGAAATCCATCATCAAGCGAAAAATGGCCAACTCCCGCCAAAACGGTCATCTCCCACGGAACCAGTGAAGCGGAAAATGGAAAGCGGGGATAAGTGAAAGTACTCGAACGACCTATAAATAGTCCTCCTCTCGGAGGAATCAGTCCAGTCATCACCCGAAGACGATTGTAGATACTAACAATCGAAACGTCGTGAACTAACGTGACTTGGAATCTCTCCACTTTTTATTTTTATTTTCTTTTTTCATTTCTTTATTTTCATTTATTCAATTGTTCTATTTTTACTTTTATTTTATTTCACTATTATTTCATTCCAGGTTTGTTTTGGTTAATATAATTGTTATTTTCAGCTATTCATTTTCAATTCTTCATTCTTAGTTGTTTCAGGGATTTCAAATCATTTTATATAGTAGACAATGGAAGTCCGAACTAGTGAAATTCATAGGGGTATTGGTATATGAAACTACCGGTCTGGCTGGGTTACCCCCTTTGTGTAGTTTAATTAGTCCATACATCTAAGGTGGACGGGGGTTCATGCAGGTAGTATTCTTCTTGTCCCATGCTGTGGGGAAAAGGAACGTAGAATGTTCAAGATTTTTCTTCAGATGGAGTGTGAAGGGTTTTGTGGGGTCTTTTTTCAACTCTGTGGTGTCTAATTGTTCTATAATTTCTTGCATTTTTTAATTATATTGTTGTTTAATCAGACATACTATGCTGTTACCTTTGTCTGCTCTGGTGAAAATTAGTTCTTCTTGTTCTGCCATCTTGGATATGGTTTTCTCTGTCTTCGTAGGTACCAAATTATTTATGATAGAATAGGCAACTTAGATATAAATTACTGAGATTTAAATGTAATTAGTTAGTTTTGAAAATGGTGTAATAGCCGAAACTAGTCAACAATAAAGAAATATCGTGGAAAATAGACGAAAGTGTGATTTTGTAGTGTATCCTCAGAGAAAACAAAGCCTCAAATTCACTTAGAGATTGATATAATTTCAGATCAAACAATCAAAAATCAAGAAATGTGTAACATATTTTGATGAAAGAACAAAGACAATTGGGGGTTTCAAAAGAAAACAATGTGGAAGTGGCATCCATACTAAATGTCAGGTTATTTGATTCATTTTATAATGCCAAAGATGAAGTATTATTAGTATATTGAAGCCAAATTGAAATTTTTTCATGTATTATTCAATTACATATTTTTTATAAATATTTCAGTACCCAACAATCATCACAGGGGTCACAAAATAATATTATTGTTTTCCGTCTGTCAGGCGTTCTGTGACGGCTCACGATTTTTTTTGCGAATAATACTTTGATTATACGCAGCAACTCATTGTGGTAGACTGAAAAGCATGCCCTTTCTAAACCTGTATGAAGTTCTATATTATGGTTTTCATATGGGATTAAGGTACTCAGAAAAGGTCGATAGAAAAATTATTTTACTCTACAAAAAATGACTTTCGTTCAATAGCCTAAACATATTATTTATAAAATATTTTTGTGGTGAAGATAATGTTTCATACTTCTCCTCAAAAAGTTTTAACATAATATGAACTTCTAAAGGGTCTGATCAGTGAGAAATTCATAATGAGTATTCGTAAGTTTTGCCTATGAATTGGATTCTTTTTAGACTCATTTTCCCTAAGATATTCAACCTTTTGGAAAACTATCCTTTTCCATTCTTGAACTCGATGTTGGAGCTTTCAAGTTTCATCTATATGATTTTCCTCAGAGAGAGGTATATTATAAATGTACTCTTTTGTTTTTTAGTTAGAGTAAATACAGATCTCAATTTGTGAGTATTTCTAAAAGTTGTTCTCACATCATGTCTGTAACTGATTCGTCCCAATTTTTTTGACAAAATGACGTTATTTGTCACATATCCGTGTAGTTCTTTCTCCATTTCACTGGAAGCTTCCCTTATGTACTGTTTCAGATACGGGTTTTCCTCCAAAACTATTTGAATAATAGTTACTGCCTCTTCTAGATTGAGGACTAAATTGCGAAATGGCTTAGCCTTATCATGCAAACATCTGACTGAATAGAATTACTCTAGATGAACATACCATGTAGACTATCGAGTGTGATATCTGGACATTTTATTTTCATGACGTTATTCAAAGAGAATAAACTTGTTTTCAATTGGGGCATTTTTAGCAATTTATTGGTGTTTCAGATAGGAAAATAATAGTTATACGAAACGATAACCATTTCAAAAAAGCTCAGTATAGATATTTAATTTTTTCGAGATCAACTTAATAGTTTGTTCTTTGATACCCCCAGAAAAGTGAAAAATTTTTTCGAATCGTGATTTAATTTGACTTCCTGTCACGACAGTGTTATCTTTAAAGCTGGTCGTATCTACAACGTTCACTTATTTGGAGTTTTGTTTTGCTGTGGTATAAGACAAATTCCGGTTGCAAAACGAAAGCACAGTTCGATAACTATTGGTTTATGAATTTCTCATAAAAATTCAGTAAGCAACAACAGTCAACGTCATAAATGAATCAATCAAATTCAGAAAAACCAAGACGAGTAAGTTGGACTCTAACTTACACACAAACAATTGTTTATCATTTAATTTCATTTCATCATTCAATATAGTTGCCTCTCAGTGTGATACGATTATTGCGGACATACAATTTTTACAGTACGATTTGTCTTCAGCCTCAAAATAGGCCTTAATTTCGATGATTACCTTTTCATCGAAAAAACTAATCAATACAGTTTTTTGTATGATTTTCACTATAAAAGGCTTTTACAAAAACCGCGACACGTGTTTCGCTATACAATAGCTTCCTTAAGAGTAAACTGAGAGTTACTTCTAAATTAGAAATATACTCTAACCTAGTACCTAGTACCTACTCGTCTACCTTAATAATGAATATACGTGGAAAGGTCAGGTATGAATTCATTAACAATATCAATACATTTTTCGAAAGTATACCTGTAAATATACCTAACTATTTTTACCTGCAAATGAATAGATTCAATAATGGCGAATTATTCAATTTTGTTTGATAGCTCATGAGATGTTGAGAGTTTTTGAATTAGTTCATTCCCATACTCCACAACAAGTTAAGTTTTAAACCTTTCTTCTAGAAATGGAGGGGTTTGTATTCATGGTTGAACTCATGTTCCTCTGAGATTAAATGACTGGCATATGTGGAATTTATTTTTCCATTCTGAAAACTATATTTGTGTTCGTTCATGCGGGTTTTGGACGTTCTTCCAGTTTGACCTATATGAAACATCGGACATGACCCACACGATAATTTGTACACTCCTGATTTTTCTGGAACTGAACTTTTAGCTTTGTCATTCTTAATGTGCATGCCTAAGTTGTTGTTGGTTTTGAAAGCAGTACTTACACCTTTGATGTGCAGAAAATCTAAAATATTTGTATTGGGTTCTATAACTTTCATCCTCTTCATCGAAGCTGAATTTCTTTCTAGGGATAATTCTCTCGAGGTCTGAGAACAGAAAAATGTCGTTGTAGGTCAAATCTGGTGAATACGGTGAATGCGGAAACATTTCGAAACCCGATTCATACAATTTTGCCATGGCTTCGATTGATGTGTGACACGGTGCATTGTCTTGATGAAACAACTCTTCCTTTTACTTCAAATGGGATCGTTTTGCCGCGATTTCGTCCTGCAAACGCTCCTATAACGCTATTCAATAGTCGCTGTTGATAGTGTTTCCCTTTTCAAAGTGGACGATGAATTTTATTCCATGCATATCCGAAAATACTGATTCCATAATCTGCCAGCCAACTGTTGCGTATTTACACGCTTTGGAGTAGGTTCACCATGTGCAGTCCTCTTAGCTGAAGATATTTATTCTGATGTTGATTGATGTAGCCATGTTTCATCCATTATCGCATATCGACGCATGAATTCGGGTTTTTATGATGGGACAGCTTCAAACACTGCTCATAGTCATCAATTCGTGCTTGTTTTTGATCGCTTTTGAGCTCGCGCGGAACAGAGTTTTCGCATACCCAAATATTTAAGCACGATTCGTCCAACACGTTTCTTCGATATCCGAAGAGCCTCAGCAAGCTTGATCAGTTTCACTTCGCGGTCATCCAAAATCATTTTGTGGACTTTTTTGCAGTTTTGTCACCTTTGGGACGTGCATCGTCATCGGTACTCAATTCACCTCTTCTGAACTTAGCCAAACACTTGTGGTGAAGAGTCCAAATAAGGTTTGTTAAGCCGAACTTCAACTTCAATAGCATTTTTTTCGCCAGAAAGCAATGTTTTATAAACACGCAAAATTCATTTTCATTATTTTTTCCTAACTAACAAAAATTGATTCACTCAAAATGTTTTATCCCTCAAAATATTAGTCCCATATCTGTGAAAGTTTTTACGTGTCTTCTGAAGGTTAAGTTTATCTAAAAATCATATGGATTCAATCTGGTATCGCCATCTGTGTAGAAGCCTACGAACAATTCAGCCCAACTGATACTCCATTAAAATCACTAAGTGAACGCCAGCTAGATATAAGAGGGACCACCTATTGGTGTGACGTCCAAGTTTGCTCGCCAAGTTTTCTTGTCTGTGTTTTCCAGCAGCGTGAATGCATCAACGTGTTTCTGGATACTTAGCTTTCGTACCCAATTGATGAATATTAAATAACCAGAAACACGTGTCAAAGGTTTGTCCACTTTCCTATGAGTGCTTGTCCAATAGTTCCTTTCAATTGATCATCATCATAAATTATCAATGAAAAGAAACTATAGAATTTCGATTGATTTATTACTTTCGTCGGGGTAACTAAAATAGTTTACAAGATATTTTTCTATAAAATTATGAATATTGAACACTTACTAACGAGAGAATAATGAAGAAACTGAAACAAAACGATCAGAAAAAAAAAACATAAAATTTAAGGTAAGTCAAATTTTAACTGAGTCTAGAAAGAATCTAGAAAAATTCTGAATACTAGGTGATTTTCTGTAACCTTTTTAGCCAATTTAGCCAAATTGTTAAGGTCTTCAACACACAATGTTATATATTTATTCGACATTGATGTTGGCTGATTAACAGAAAATCAGATTTTAAACAGAACAGATTTTAAACAGATTTCTGAAAATGTTCACTCAGTTATTTCGGTCAAGAAAGTAGGCAGATTGAGACCTCAGCGGTAAGTCACAAAACCCTCACTAACTGGTAAATTGTGATCCCAGTGTAGGTGAATCTTTCCAAAAATGTTTTCAAACTCGAAGCTGAAACGCCGAACAACTGAAAAAATTTTGGAACATGAATATCACTGAAGTTTTCTCCCAAACCATTATTTTAACCCCTCGACACGTGTTTCGATCACCAATCTTTCACTTGAAGCTGATCACTTGGTGATGGAAACACGTGTCGAGTTGTTGAAATAACGGTTCAGTGTTGGGACAAAATTCCAGTAATATTCATTACTACACCGAAGGTTCCAAACAGTGCATGACAAGTATCATCATATATATTTATAGTTTCAATAATGACGGCTCTTTTAATGTATCGAATAATGTACCAACAATGTACAGCTTTCAAAAATTCAAACTTTTATATCCAGAACTCCTGCTAGCGATGTTCGTCAATTAAATACAAATTCAAAAATATTATGGAAATGCTTTCTATTACATTTCAGTATGACAATGGAAAGGAAAATCGAAAACAACCAATTGTTCATGCCACGTTGTGAATAGAATTACAAATCTCAACTTTTTGTCGGAACATGTCATTTCGAAATTCTCATTTATGAAAACGTCAAAACGAAATGAATTTCCAAATTTATTCATTACGCAGGTTTACGCACTGACTGAAATTCAAATTGGAACGCAATTGATAATACAAAACACGTAATTGAATTAAAATTTTATCGACAACAGTCATTTTCATTTAACCTTTATCTGAACGTTCACCTAAATAAATTTGAATTTTAACGAGATGAACAGAGGCCTGTCATATAAATAATCTGGAATCGACTAGTTTCCCAGGTTTAAACGAGCATTTCGACGATAAAACCGCAAACGATTACAATGATATTGTTTACAAAAGTCCACGGCTCAAAATTGGATTTCCTAGCGTTTTATTGCGAAAATAAAGCTACAATCGTTAATAATAGTAGTAAAAATGAATCATTATCAAACGTTTTCATCCCAGTTACCAAAACGGTTCAGCGACTTTAACAACTTCCTGTTTGACTTCTATTTTGTTTGTTGAAGAGCTGTTTCTATTGCTGCTGGTATTGATTGGAATGGATGATTGAAAACACGGATGGAGTATGTACAATAAGGAAAATGATTTTTGGGAAAAAAAGGTTTTGGCTTTCTACTTCTCCATCTTGATACAGAAAAATGTTGGAATCTTTCAAAGAAGATTCCCACAGTTTTTTCTGTATCAAAAATAAATCTCTTCAAAAAATATAACCTTTCAATTTTGAGTAAGATGGTGTTCCGTATCGTTCGAATTTTGTAAATACAGGGACAAATTATACAGTTCGGCAACCGCGCATTTTTTAAAAGGAATTGAGTCGTATTGGTACGTGAAAGAGTATGATAGAATATCATTATTGTTTTCATTGTTCGTGTTACATGTGAATTTAGTTTGTTTGGCAACAATTTTAGAAAGATCTTTTGATTAGAGGTCATTTTCCTATTTCACCTTCATAATTTCCCAAAAGTGCCAACATATTGGATAGAGGAAAAGAACTAGTGACATTTTTTGTGGTAAATTGTGAATTTTTCAACCGAATTAGGAATATTTGCAACAGATGAAAGACCTACTTTATTATTGAATAATATCCCTGAACAATAAAAAATTGGGTGATTTTTTCCGCTTCCAGGCATTGAAAAATGAGGCAGAAATCTTACATCCAAAGTTTATATTGATGCGGTAATAAATTTGATGACATTTCGTAAAGTTTTTAGAGATTCACTTTGCGTGAAATTGATAGTAGATCCAATATATGTGGAGCCCTCAATGAAAATTGACAAAGTTTTTTAGGAAAGTATTTCTTCAGGATGAGTTTAACAAACAAAAATTACTAGAGACCTGAGTTTTCAATTGTTATTGATTATGTAAGGTTGATGACATCATCCCTCCCTAAGCTGCTATCTTTAGGATTAGTAACTTCTAAAATTAAACCCTATCAAATTAAACAATATTCCTTTTGGCTGGTATATAACCAAATAGGGGAATGAATGTCATTACGATGTCATCGATGACATAAGTAGATCAATCTTATTCCGTGACATAAAAAATCGTAATTTATGAATGAAATGTGTGTTTTTCCTTATAATGTTATCGATAATGGTACTGAAGAGCCCTAGCAAGTGTCTTACGGCAAAACATCGATGTCTACCAGTGAGCATGACAGTGTTCCATGTAAGTGATATTTTTATTTTCATTTAGTGTAAGTTTAGAGACCCTGTGGAAGATATTTGATTTAATTTCATAACAAATGTTCGGAATACAGACTGAGTGAAAAAAGTGTTTTCTGTATAAGTCAGTGTTCATATAAAAGTATTTGTTTCGAAAGAATTTTCATTTCGTGTAATTCAATGTTTATATGAAAGTAGCTGTTTCAGGAAGGCTTTTTTCTTTCAGATTTGTATCTGAAAGTTACTTCTTTGCATGATCTACACATCTATGTATAGTTACTTCCTTAAAAATTCCTTCATTTTTTTGTAAGATTACCACATTCTTCTGTATCAAGATGGAGTAGTATAAAGCCTAAAAATGTTTTTCCCAATAAAAAGGTAATATTACTCATTACTATATCTTGCAGCCTATTTGAAAGGTGGTTACATTATTTCATATTGAAGAATGACAATGAATTCATGATTGTTAGAGTTTTTCTATCTCCTATATTGCCAACAATAATGATCGTACAATTGAAATCACCAAAAAATAAGACTCTATCGGAATCCATTCCATTCCATCCTTCTAGAACCTCCATGAAATCATCGAATTCATCCCCGCGTGATAATAACTTTTATTGAGGACTTATTTTCGTAATAGAATTGAACCTTGAGGAAAAAAATGGGGGTTCCCATTTGAAAAAGTTGAGATTTTTAAATTTTTTTCATTCACTTATTGGACCCTAGTTTTTGCGCACCCTGTGGATTATTCAGTGGATTTGAAAATGATGCGTGATCCGATCAACCTTCATTTATCACGATTCACTAGCTGCATATTCTTAAAAACGTTGAATCACATGAAAATGGCGTACGTTCGAGAGGCTGCTTCTGTCACTTTTTCTGAAAAAACTCGAAAACGGTTCATTTTGAGTATAGGTATGATACATGAGTTAGAATCTAAATCATAGGAAGAATTCAAAAATGAGGTGAAATACAGGGTGTGCCATTAAAAATGAAAAAGACGTCACTTCCGGTGAAACCCGAAACGAAACCCTCAACGAAAATATTTCAGGTGAATTCATCATTAGTTCTTCATCCATCCTATCAATTTTCAGAATCGCCCTACTTTCAGTTTTCTATATATATAGATCGCGTTAACTCGTCAAGATATACCCTGTATATTAACAATCATGTTCTTATTATCATTATCATTACACTTATGCTCTTGTTTTTATTTCACACTAATATGTGTATGTGTGAATCAAATTGTGATACAATAGCATTTATAGTGAACATGCAAGGTTTGTTTCTTTGACAAAAATGTTTGACATATTTTTCACTTACTTTTTTAGTTATTTATATTTTTTATATACATATACACATCGCACTTCATCTGAAAATTCATTCTTGGACAATAAAGTATATTTATCTATGTATCTATTTATCTATCTATTCGACACTTACATTTTTTTTTATTGCTTTCAATATATTTGCTTAAATAATTCTTTGTACTGTAAGCCACGTCCAAGCCTTTCTCTTTCAAAAAAAGAGCGATGTTATTGGTGGGTTCAACAAGTAAGTCAAAGTCCTATGAAGTTTATAATATTTTAACAGGTGATGATCAACTGTATTGTCAAACATGCGCCAAACTAACTGACTGTTATAAGGAAACAAGTATAGCTGAGGCACCAGTCAATCTAATAATAACACTGATGATATTCAAACAAGACTCAACCTCTAACGGAAGCAAGAAACTCTTTGGAAGGTTCGAAATAGATGAACATTTCAACGTAGCAGACCACTGTTATAATATTCATGCAGTCATTGTTCACTGTGGTTCTGGCGTTGAACGTGGTCATTATTACGCCTTGGTCAAAGAAGAAACGGACTGGTTTAAGTTTGACGATAGTCGTGTCACGAAGTGTTCTGGCGATGCATTGAATTTATTGGAGCCTCTGGAGACACCCTACATTTTGTTTTATGAGAGAGAGGACATTGTCGGATCAAGATCTTCAGATGATGTGGTGCTGCAGGTTTTTCCGGGTTTTCCTGCAGCTGAAAAAGCAAATGCGCCACTGGAATCAATGAAGTCGCCCCGGAGCGCCAATTAATTTTTATTGTTGTATTCAGAAATATATAAATTTTTCAATTAAAAAAAAAAAAAAATATTTTCATGAAGTGAAATAGACCTGGTAAATGACTTGTTTTCATATAGAGTAAGATCCCAGGGCCACCAAATACTACGTATTTTCTGACGATGAAAATGTGGACGATTGAGTACTGTTAGTATATGTACTAAGAAGGCAGGCCTACCTGCTAAAGTGCTTAGACGGCCAATTTTCAGGTATCAGGTAATCAAGCTACATAAATACATTACCTACCACACATAAATTGTCCAAGCTGATTTTAACGTATATTTTTGTCAGTATCCTTTGAAATAATTCGCCAATACTTCCAGACAGATTCCGTCGGCCGTATTGCTTTGAATAATCTTCCAAGCTCCCAAAATAATTACTTAACTTCACGTAAATTCTGATGCTCCATTTTTATATATATCCAGACAACTATTTCAAAACCTTTTACAAGAAGACAGACCGATCTAAGGGGCCAATCATCCTCTAAAATCAATTTTAACCCTCGGTGGGTAGGAGCGCGAGGGTATTATCCTCGGGCATGAGACTGAGTGAGACATGTATAAGGATATTGTGACTTCTCTCTCTTTCTCTCTCTCTCTCTCTTACAGTTTGCTCATATCAATTGATTATCAATATTATACAAAATCAGCTAAAAATAAGAAATACAGGTAAGTAATTTGAAATTAACTATGACAAATTCGAAAAAACTGCATTTTTTTTTCCAGTCAAAACTCGATGATGTTAACAAATTTATCGAATAACAGCATTTTTTATTTGATGTAGTGTAGAGTAGTGCCTCTAACCTTCATTATCGTCGTCAATGAAATTCATCATCAAGCCAATTTTGACATTGAATATCTGAATCGTCATTGTCATCATTAGCATTATCCTCATTTCCTTCCACTTCCACTGTGAAATAGATGGGCTACGTATTGTTATAGAGTCAGGTATAAGAGTGGTTGGTGAATTAAAATCTTGAGAAGTAGATGCTTCTGGCTCAATAGTTCGTATGTCTATTCAACTTTCGTTGAAGATTCTACAGATGAATTTTCAGCAATATTTGATGATTTCTTTGTTGACGAAAATTTCTGGATTGATTTATTTTTTTATAAATAGTATTTTTTTATTCAACCCTGAAAATTATTCATAACATTGTCTGTGATAACCACTTTCGAATAAATCACCCGACAAAATAACGTCTTTAAATTCAACCCTTAACTGCCGTCTGTGGGACTGCACTCAAATGCATTTTAAGGATTATTGCAAAATGGTAAATTTCTAGAACCAATTAATTATTCTAATCCTTGAGCTAGTCAAACTGCATGTATTGTTTCTTATTAGTCAGTGGGCCATGCTTGAAGACTGGCAGTAAACAAATCTAAAGAAATGAACTTTTAACGTTCAAGCCAGTCTCGAATATACCTACACAGTAGGTTGAATGGACTGAAGCCTATCAGAAAATAACTACTCCCCTGGCTAATACCACAAAGGGCGTTGGATTATATCCGACAGGCGTCAGTGCAGGAATATTAACAGAAAATTTCCTGCTATCCCTATCTAAAACGCTTGAGCTGATTCCCAAAGATCAGATGATTGAATTCATCACTTCTTACAATATCATAACTAGCGTTCAGTCTGGGTTTCGTTCTCAACATAGCACGACTTCCGCACTCCTCTCCATAACGGATGATATTTTCAAAGCAACCGATAAAAATTATGTTACATGTCTAGTTTTATTGGACTTTAGTAAAGCTTTTGATACCTTAGACCGCAGTCTTTTATGTAATAAACTTAGTCACTTTGGTTTGGATAAATGTGCCGTAGATCTTATTGAAAGCTTTCTGGAACACCGAACTCAATGTATCAGCCTTGATCACTTAAAATCTGCAGTTCTGAACACCAAATTTGGAGTTCCACAAGGTTCCATTCTTGGACCTCTCTTATTCAACATCTATATCTCAGATTTCTACAAATGTATTGAATTTTGCAATATCCATCACTACGCTGATGACACTCAAATTTACTTATCTTTTCCGAAAGGCAACCTGGAAGCACAAGAACTGATAAATAGAGATCTCAATTCACTGTATAACGTCTCGTGCGCACATAACTTGAAATTGAATGCTAAAAAATCATCATATATGTTATTTGGACCCAAATCTAAAAGGAGACTTATTTCCAACCTCATCAAGATCCACATAAATGATGTTGCCTTGCCTTTCATTTCTGAATGCAAAAACTTGGGTTTGTGGATTGACTCCGATTTGAGATTTTCTAAACATATCAGTCATCTTTGTAAATCGTCTTATAACATTCTCAGACAAATTTTTCCCAATAGAGACATTCTTTCTACACAACTCAAACTTAAGCTTTGCGAAACTTTAATTTTCTCTAAATTATCTTATTGCGATTGCATATATGGACCTGCACTTACTCAATACAATTCTCTTCACCTCCAAAGAATTCAAAACTCTTGTTTGAGATTTTCCTTCGGTATACGTAAATTTGATCACATCAGTAGTAGGTTTGATGACTCCGGATGGTTAAGACTTGAAAAACTACACATATGCAGAAAATTTCCTGCATATGCAATTGGCAATACAACTGAACGAGTCGACCTTCAATTTTGGTCGATGATGGCCGAAAGTCGATGATGGCCACTATTTTGCAATTATGAGTGGCTAATGAGCCCGAAACCGGTCTGCAAGTGTGCCCGTTCCAAAATTGAAGGTCGACTCTTTCAGTTGTATTGCCAATTGCATATGCAGGAAATTTTCTGTGAAGATTCCTGCAGTGACGCTTGTCGAATATAATCCAACGCCCTTCGTGGTATTAGCCAGGGGAATATTTTTTTCTAATAGGCGTCATTCCATTCAATCTACTGTGTAGGTATATTCCAATAGTCATCTTGAGTTCGAACAGGTTGGAGCCTGGCTCCCTTTGGACTGATAGTAGGTATATTCCCCCCCCCATGCCCCCTCCCGGGTTGTGTGCCCAGGTCGCAAGCTCCCTCCTTACGGAATCGCTTCCGCAAGGAACTTCTCGTTTTAAGTTTTTATTTGGCTCTTGTTTGTCGCGGTATTCCTAACTGAATTCAGGTATATTCGAAACTGGCTTGAAAATTTAAAGCTTATTCCTTTAGATTTGTATGTATTGTGTTATATGCGCCCTCTGTCGGCAACGAACAACTGAGCTATCAATGATATTTTCTTTTCAATCAGTCTCTTAGACGGCTCGGTACGGTTAAAGTGAACATTTTTCAACAAGTGTAGGCATGGCCGCAACATCACTACAGACAACTGGTTTTTGTCTGTAGAATTAGCAAGTATCTTGTTGAAAAATAGGCTTACCTAAGGAGGTACATTGAGAAAAAAAAATAAATGAGAAGTTACACCTTGTTTCCTGAGCTCTTGTAGTCGGCGTACACGAAGGTGGCTATTAACTATTTTCTTTCGTATACTGGATATTTCTGTGGTGAATTCTTATATCTTACACCAGTGTTTTAATCAAAATAGACAAAAAAATCTGTTTTTGCTGAAAAATTGGCTGCAAAGCTTGTTCAGGTAAATATGGAAAGACGTTTGCAACATCCCCGTTCATCTCGTTACGTTTTCTTGTGTGCCGCATCCTCGGAAGACCTGTTGAAAATTTACTTGCGGGGAATGAAAATTTTGCTTTGGAGAAGCGAAAAGTGTGTTTTTCATGTCACAAAACTACCCATCGAATGCCAAAATATTCATGTGTGGACTGTAGAAAGACAGTATGTCTACAGTGTTCCAAGTCAAAATGTTAGAGTTGCACAAATAATCAATAAGTTTGGCATTCGCTGAAAGATTTTTAGAGATGTGTTTCAGAAGTTTTTTTTCTAGTATTCGTTTCTTCATGGCTTCTTTTTGTGATAATCAACCTAAGTTCATTACATCTGAAATGTATGTACTTTTTTTGACTTGTAGATTTTTCAGTATTTTATTTTATTTATTGACATTTTAGTTCATAATAGTAGTTGTTTACAGCTGATTCTCGACCTCCCCCACCACTATGACGTATTAATTGCTTTTTTTATTGGTTGTTGTTTGGTGAAGTTTTTTTGTTGTGCAGTGAAGTCAAGGCGTTGTGACCTTGAAGTGTCTGGTGCATGGATCGTTCAGATTTTTTTTTCATATGAGATTTTGTGTGTTTATGTGTGTGTGTGTGTGTGTGTAGGAGAATGCACGGTACAGGGTTTCATCATGTGCTTGTTTGTCTATGTACAAACATACGTCTGCATACTTCGAAGATCCTCCAAGTAATAAATGCTCCATCGGTGTTAGGGCACCAAGTTAGTAGTGGAGTGACGTCACAGCAATAACCGTTCAACGGCTAGAGAGCGACATGTTCACTCCACGACGTGTGGCAGAGTAATGCGTATTCATCGGTCTGCCCTCACCTCTCCCGAAGCGATGAAGGTTCGCTCTAGCCCCGCTATCGATGGTGACACAACGGCAGCCGAGGACCGTTTGCCTAGCGTCTACCCTCTCCGAGACCGCAACGACCACTGCTTGCTCGTATATCGACATCTGTTATCGCATTCAGTTGGGAGGTAATCTTGGCGCATGTAGTTGAGAAGTGGGGTTGGCTATGACGTCTTGACGGGTCCTATCAGAGTGTATTTAAGAAGCGTACGAGTGTTGGCTATGTCAGTTTACATCAAGTGAGTTAGTGAGAACTATTATATAAAATGTATTCCTGTGACTGTGGTAAATCTTTCACTCGTAGTGATAATCTTCGTCGGCATCAGCTCCAGAGTTGCCAAGGAGGGCCTGCAGTGAAACGGGTGAGAGTGGATAATGCAACACCTATGTATACGTGCAATTGTTGTAATGTGACAATTCCTATGACCCAAGTGAATTCTCACCGAAGAACCATGAGTCATAAAAATAATGCATGTGTTCAATTGTCTGACGGTGTTCAAATTATAACGAATGCATTCAATTGCCGCATTGCTACATACAGGGTGGAGAGTTCGATTGTAACCAGTGACTACATGTCATTTTTCAATGAGATTAGGCAGAAGGTCATTGAATTACTGGAATCAGCCATCAGGATCCATAAAAGCATCAAGGTGAATATGGAAGTTTTTGGGAATTATATTCTTCAGACTGATGATTCGAGGGACACGAAGTCATTTAATTCCCAAAATAAAATAGTGGACCAATCTTCAGATTTGAATGCTGTTTTTGATGGATTCCGTGATGTAATTGTGGCTCAAACGACTGAGTTCCAGGATCGTGACTCAGGTATTTATTTTTTAAAAATTTCAATAAGATTGAATAGTAATTTTTTTTTAATAATTCAGGTTGGACTTGTGAAAAAATATTGTTTCTCGAGGTCAACATTAATAAATACAGTCCACTGGAAGGACGTTCATATGTGAAGCTGCCTCAATGTATTCAATGGAAGAAAGCTGTTGTGAATGTTCGTAATGAAGATCAATATTGTTTTGCTTGGGCTATAACATCAGCATTATATCCTGCAGATAGTCGAGTGTCCGAACTTACGTCATATCCACATTTTTCCACTGTTTTAGATGTCACAGGTATGGATTTTCCGGTTAAAGTTAATAATAAGAGTATCGAAATATTCGAAGATAGGAATGATATTTCAATTAATGTTTACGGTTTAGAGAGTACATTTGAGAAGGGTAAAATGAAGTATGAAGTGATTGGTCCATTGCGATACTCACAGAGAAGACTCCGGAGACATGTCAATTTGTTGTTTATAACTGATGACTCCGGTAATGGTCACTATTGTTGGATCAAAGATCTTTCAAGATTAGTTTCTAATCAACTATCAGCTCATAGACAGAAAAAATAATTTTGTGACGGATGTTTGATATATTTTTCTGATGAGAGATTGCTTTTACGTCATAATATGTATGATTGTAATCACATTAGTACCACAACACCAACTACTAATTTAAAGATCAATAAATATGGTAGAATGGTTGCGGAAAATAAACTAATGTTTGAAAACTTTGAGAGGCAAATGAGGGTGCCATTTGTAGTGTATGCTGATTTTGAATCAGTGCTTAAACCGATTCATGTGAATGAGCCAAATCCTGAAAGTTCATACACGATTAAAACATTCAAACATGCCCCATATTCATTTGCTTATTTGATAAAGTGTTCATATAATGATGATTTGTCAAAATTTGTTACATATAGGGGTGTAGATGCAGCTCAGAAATTTGTGAGTAGCATTGAAGATGATTTGAAAGAGATACATGAAAATCATCTCAGAAACCCTAAACCGATGGATACACAAACTGACGAAGAAGAAGAACAGTTTGCTGCAGCCAGAACTTGTGGTATATGTAATAAAGCATTTACTGATGGTGAAGTCAAAGTAAGAGATCATTGTCATGTCACAGGAAAGAAAAGATCACATGCCGCTCACTCGAAATGTAATTTAAATTTCAAAATACCAAACTTCATACCTATCATTTTTCATAATTTAAGTGGTTATGATTGTCATTTATTCATAAAAGAATTGTATAGGAATAAAGAGAAAGTTGATGTTATCCCGCAAACTAAAGAGAAATATATATCTTTCACGAAGCATCTCTTCACACACAGCTATACCGATAAAGATGGTGTGGTTAGGAAGAATTATCTCAAAATGAGATTTATCGATAGTTATAAATTTATGACTAATTCGTTGGAGAAGTTGGGTGCAAACTTGACCTCCGATCAATGTTTGGAGATGCACAAACATTTCCCACAAATTGAGAAATTCAATTTGATGAGACAGAAAGGTGTATTTCCATATAGTTTTGTTGATGACATTGACAAATTGAATTATCCATTACTTCCGACAAAAAATCAGTTTTATGACACACTCAATTGTGAACATATATCGGAAACTGATTATGATAGGGCTAGAAATGTTTGGAATTTATTCGAGTGTCAGAATTTGGGGGAATACTCTGATTTGTATTTGAAGTCGGATGTATTGCTACTATGTGATATTTTTGAAAACTTCCGCACCACAAGTTTAGAGATATATAACTTAGATCCGGCACAATATTACACTGCACCTGGATTATCATGGGATGCCATGTTGAAGTTCACTAATGTTGAATTGGAATTACTAACTGACATTGATATGATTCACTTTTTTCAAAAAGGTATACGAGGTGGAATTAGTCAATGTAGCGAGAGGAAACATATAGCAAATAATAGATTTTTACCCAATTATAATCCCAATGAACCTTCCACATTCATTACATATTTAGATGCAACAAATCTATACGGTCACAGTATGTCACAACCTCTACCAACAAGTGAATTTACATGGTTGACACCAAATGAAATTCTTAATCTTGATGTGATGGATGTGAGTACTGATAGTCCGTATGGGTATGTATTTGAAGTGGACATTCATTATCCACAAGAGTTGCATGATAAACATTCTGACCTTCCATTTTTAGTCGAAAAAATAATACCACCTCGTACACAATCGAAAATTCCCAAATTAATTCCAAATTTGAATGATAAAAGAAAATATATTGTTCATTATAGGAATCTACAGCAAGCTGTCAAAAATGGATTGATTGTAATGAATACACATAGAGTATTGAAATTCAAACAATCATGCTGGATGAAACCCTATATAGATCTTAATACTGAAATGCGTAATAGGTCTAACAACAAATCTGTTAAAGATTTCTATAAACTAATGAATAATGCGGTGTATGGAAAGACAATGGAGAATGTAGATAATCGAATTGATGTTAGACTCGTTACACATTGGGAAAATATAAAGAAAAATATAGGTGCCAGCACTCTCATAGCCAAACCAAATTTCAAAAATTGTTCAATTTTCACTGATAATTTCGTTGCCATTCAATTGGGTAGAGTGAAGGTTCATTACGATAAACCATTATATTTGGGATTTTCCATATTAGAATTATCTAAAACAGTCATGTATGACTTTTTCTATGGATGCATCAAACAACACTTTGATGAAAATGTCTCTTTACTTTACACAGATACCGACTCGCTAATTCTTAAAGTAAACACAGAAAATTTTTATGAATTCATAAAAACTAACATAAGTAGATTTGATACATCCAATTACAGTATAGTTAACCAATTCAATATTCCAGTAACAAGTTCAGTCTTGGGTAACTTCAAAGATGAATTTCCAAATGATCCAATCATGAGTTTTTATGGTACAGGTGCTAAAGCATATTATGTGAAATCTGTTGATGGTGAATTTAAGAAAGCCAAAGGGGTTAAACGATCTGTAATAAAGAATGAATTGACATGCGAAGATTATCAAAAAATCGTCGAACAAGGTGGTATGATATTCAGAAAGATGAATTCATTTAGAAGCGTGTTGCATGATATGTATACTGAATTGAAAAATAAAGTTGCATTATCATACCACGACGATAAACGATTTATCATTCCGAATACTACCCACACTCTTCCTTGGGGTCATAATGATATTGAATTTTATGAAAACGATCCAAATGAGAACATTCGTTGGATAAGTAATATTATTCAACAATCACAATCTCAGGAGACTCCATTGGATCAATTGATTAATTTATTATCTGCCGAGATCAATGATTGAAGTATCATTCAATATCTTCAAAACCGGAAAATTCAATATGACAGAAGTATTGTGATATTAATGTATTATGTATGTATGTATATGTATTACTGTAATGAATATAAAATGATTGAAATTTTATTTGTATTATTTCTATTTCCCTAATCGATTACTGCAATATATAGTATAATGTAAAAGAAAGGAATATCAGTTTGAAAAGAATCATCGTGGGTGCACAATGTCTAAAACAATCGATAAATTTGGCAGAAAAAAAAAATGGGGTGGTAATGTCATCCGAGGTCCACCCGGCAATGGATTTAAATTAACAAAAGATGGTCATTATGACATGCAAAGAAAAATATTGAAAAATACAAGCGAACCAATTGACAAGAGTGATTGTGTAACTGTATCATACCTTGAGGGGGAAATTAACGGAACAAAGGAGGTTATACTTCTAGCCCTACAAGCTGCAATACAATCCACAATAGGCAATATTGCTCGCGATGCCCGTCAAGCATTTGACGATAAAATTGCAGAGGCTCGGATAACTTTCACTCGTAAATTTGACAAACTTACAAATGATGTAGACATAAAAATGTCTGACATAACAGCGTCTACAAATAAAAAATTTGATGCTATGTCAAACATAACAGCGACTACAATGAAAAAGTATGATGTACTGGAAGAGAGAGTTGAAGTTTTGGAGAAAAGCCATAAAGTCAGGCCATCAGGTGGAGTGGGATATCCAGGACTGAACATTGATCCAAATATTAGAATAATAGAACCAAAACCAAAAGCAACAGATGACGTATTAATTGAACCAACATGGTGAATAGTGAAGTGGAATAGCCTGCCTGGGCAGGGCCTGATTAAGTTAGGTTAGGAAAAAAAATGTGTATTTGAAAAATTAATAATGAAAGTTATCAACAAGTATTATTATATATATTTCAATGTCCCTGAAGTGGCATTAGTGATGTACTCGAATTCTGACTTGACATGTTCCCAACTGTTAAAATTTGAAAAAAAAAATTTAATTTGAAAAAAAAAAAGCAAATTTGAAAAAAATTTTTTGAAATTTGAAAATAAATTTTAAAATTAAAAAAAAATATTTTTTCACAAACCTATACCCTCCTGCGAAAAAATTAATGGAGACCAAATTTGTTGGAAATTGAATTCTCTACAACTTTTGTCATTACTATTTTTCGTGTAAAATTGAAAATAAGTGTAATAAATTCAATATTACATAATGAGATTACAACCCGTTCTTTTCTTGAAAAATATCAATCCTGCGAAAAAATTAATAGAGACCAAATTTGTTGGAAATTGAATTCTCTACAACTTTTGTCATTACCATTTTTCGTGTAAAATTGAAAATAAGTGTAATAAATTTAATATTACATAATCAGATTACAACCCGTTCTTTTCTCGAAAAATATCAATCCTGCGAAAAAAATAATAGAGACCAAATTTGTTGGAAATTAAATTCTCTACAACTTTTGTCATTACTATTTTTCGTGTAAAATTGAAAATAAGTGTAATAAATTCAATATTACATAATGAGATTACAACCCGTTCTTTTCTCGAAAAATATCAATCCTGCGAAAAAATAATGGAGACCAAATTTGTTGGAAATTTAATTCTCTACAACTTTTGTCATTACTATTTTTCGTGTTAAATTGAAAATAAGTGTAATAAATTCAATATTACATAATGAGATTACAACCCGTTCTTTTCTTGAAAAATATCAATCCTGCGAAAAAATTAATAGAGACCAAATTTGTTGGAAATTGAATTCTCTACATTTTTTGTCATTACCATTTTTCGTGTAAAATTGAAAATAAGTGTAATAAATTTAATATTACATAATGAGATTACAACCCGTTCTTTTCTCGAAAAATATCAATCCTGCGAAAAAATTAATAGAGACCAAATTTGTTGGAAATTTAATTCTCTACAACTTTTGTCATTACTATTTTTCGTGTTAAATTGAAAATAAGTGTAATAAATTCAATATTACATAATGAGATTACAACCCGTTCTTTTCTCGAAAAATATCAATCCTGCGAAAAAAATAATAGAGACCAAATTTGTTGGAAATTAAATTCTCTACAACTTTTGTCATTACTATTTTTCGTGTAAAATTGAAAATAAGTGTAATAAATTCAATATTATAATAATGAGATTCCACCACTCATTTCTCAAAAAATATCGATTCTACATACACACTGAACATTAAATACCCCCATTATTGATTTTAATAATATAGATTTACAAAAAATAAAGATTTTTTTCTCCAGTCACAATTCAAGTAGATGATCAATGCCGGTTCTATGACTGAGGATGACCAATGCCGGTTCTATGACTAAAAATTTTTAATTTTATGTTTCATTAAAAAAAAATTTAACAACACACTGTAGTCCCCGCCCACTCTCCTCCACTTTTAGCCCCGCCCCCTTCCCACCATTGCTCGCCTCACCCCACAATTGCGCATGCGCGCCCCCACCTCACTCCCACCACTCCCACTTCTGCCTACACCCTGAGGAGCACACTTCTCGGCATTCAGTACGACAAGTCTTCTCATCGAGTGCAGTCCAGCTACAGCAATCTACTACAACACCAGTCTAATACAGCAGTCTTCTACAGTCTACAACAAGCGAATTTTGAGTAAGTTATCAATGTTACTTTTTCATAACAACTAACTTTGTATTACATTTTCAGAATGGAAAACTACACGCAGGAAATCGACAACGCTGTGGCATCGATCATACCTGTGGATGTTGAGGTGGAGCGACCAGGCAGCCCTGACATGTTCGAGGGAGACGAGGTGGCGATGGTCCAAGAGGTGAAGGCTTCAACTTCGGGTGGTGTGCAGCGGCCACGCAGCCCTGTCTCATTTCAGGAAGACAGGGTTGTTAACAAAGCCAAGCGGCAATCTGCAGCTAAGGTTGGTCCTATTCAAAGGTATAGGAGTAAATGCAATAGGACTAACCCTTATGCAGGTAGTTGGTCGACCGCCAAAAGGAATCCTCCGAGACGTCCCACACCGCTCGCATTGACAGTGGAAAGACGGAGGGCATATAAGCCGGTGCCGAGGGTGCCATCTCCAGGTGAAATCCTCACCCAATTTGCATTATTAGCGATGTTGACACCCATGGAACTCACACCGGTGCCTGATCCTGCCATGGAGGTCGTGCCACCAGTGTCGAAGCCTGCCGGGGAGATCGCGCCACAAGTGCCACCAGTGCCGGAGCCTGTCGGAGAGGTTAACCCCCAGGAGATGGAAACTTTCCTACAGAGGTGTAGGGATGTTGCACTTGCTTCACGAAATAGTGAGGCCGCGTTGGCTAGCATTTCCCGGAGGAGAATGAAATTGCTAGCCAACGGCGCGAGTTGTTAATGAGGATGGCCGAGCTAGATCGAAGGACTGCAGCTCTGAAGGAAAGGCGGAAGGCAGAGACCTCTTCGATAGAGCTCAATAATGAACTAAAAATATTTATAAAGAAATTTTTGAATAAAGGGAAATAGTTTTTAGGTCAACTAGGATAGTTTTAGGATAATTAGGTAGCATGGTAGTTTTAGGTTTGTAATTATAATTTTAGGAATAAAAAACAAAAAAAAAACAAATGAAAAAAGAAGTGAAATAAAGGGTGTACATTGTTTTGGTTTGGTACACATTGAACAATGCGATGGTTGGAGCATTTTTCTTCACTTCGTCTTTTCATTATTTTTCTTTTTTTCCATTTTCAATTCCAAGTTCTTTCATCCCCACTCCTCCCCACTCCCTTTCAAAAGTATAAAAAGTAGGAATTATCTGTTGGAATATTCAGTTGATCAGCCACCTCCAACATGGAACCTGATTCAACTACTGAGCCCTATAGTGTCCCGGAGCCTCAGATGCCTTACTATGCATATATACAGGAAGGATTCGTGGACTCCACAACGGCACCTCATGACATTCCCTTCGAATTCATGAATAATGACTACAGGGTGCAGGTTCAGCATGTCACTGGGAGTGATGAAGCTGACTTATCGGACGGGGATTATCCGGATCCCTACCAATGGGATGACGAATGGGGTGACCCACCGCCTGTAGACATCACAGATGAGGATGACGACGACGACGACGATGACGCTGGCGACATCAGACTTCCACCATCCCCAATCCTTATCGAGGACAGTCCTCCGCCATCCCTATCCTAATTGATGACGATGATGTCCTAAATTCCGACGACGATATGTAATCGTTTCCCTGTTTCTCCCACCCTTTCCTTTCCTTTCCTTTCCTTTCCTTCCACGGAGTACACACTTTTTTGGTTGGTGTACACGAGGCACTGCGAGGCTGGGGCAGTGTCTTCCTCCCTCTCTCTTATTAGTTTTTCATAATAATCACTTAGAATTTCTCATAATAATCGCTCAGAGTTTCATGAAGATCGTCATTTTTAATGTTTTCGAATCTCAAACACTGTTCTACATTTACACTTCACCCCCTCCGTTTTATTTCTTCCAATATAAATATAGTATCAATCCCAGTTCTACATCATTCTTCCACAATGTCGATTGCTGATTCCACCACCGAACCGATGAGTGTACCAGAGTCTTCTATGATGAGTACAGGACCCATCCAGGTACATGAAATAGATTCTACGTTTGATCATTTCAGTACAACCTTCGCAGAAATGCTGCAACGCATCTACGATCTTCCTGATGATTTCCCGGAACGTATGCAAGAGGAAGTAGATGAGTTAGACGATCTACAGGATAACGAGCTAGATGATCATGCGGACGACATAATTAGTATATCATCTGATTCAGATGAATCTGATGAATATGAGGACGACATCATCAGTATATCATCAGATACAGATGATTCAGATGATGACACCATCATGATTGTTTCTGATGATGAAGAGCGTTAGTCCATACCATTGTATGGATTAATAGGAAAAACAGCCCTTTTAAGGGCTACAATTAAAGACAATAAACAACTATTTTCAGAGCTATCATTATACTTTCAATCAGAAATAGGTTAACACTATAGTCAAAACTTATGTGAAAGTATCATCATCCAACTCTGTAGTACTCATCATTATATTCAATGATTGAGAAAATATCAACTTCGACTTTTCAGTCAAAGTAGTACTCATCATATACACAGATATTCGATGATAAACCAAATCCTAACTTCGACTTTTTAGTCAAAGTAGTCATTTATCACATATTCTGTGAATTCTACTACTACCGTTTGTGTGAATAATGTAGCCCTGAAAAGGGCTGTTGTTTTTTTTTTTGACCAGTAGGTCCACGGTTATTGTGCCACAGGTTGGACATTATTACATATAATACATGTAGATACTCGGGTGAAGTTTGTTAGTGGCCTCTCGCAAGCTTCACACCAATTTTGTCCCATTTCCATAATTGAGACAGTGTTGTGGGTGTTGACATGGGCATACCACCCTCCATTATTGTTTCTATGCGAATAAAACCGAAAGCAGCACCAGCATAGTTTTTTGTTCTCTCCATCTATTGTGCTGATCAATACGTATGCATCCATTGCACAATACAAATCCAAGGGATCTTCCAATGTCTCACTGACATTGAGCGTTCGCATACCGATCCTCAAAGCACCATCGCCTTCAGTTGTGTCAGCTTCTATCCCTTCATCATCTCCTTCTTCATCCATGACCCTCTCAAACTCCATCACATCATCATCTTCGTCGCTTTGGTTGGCCTCGTTTTCAACTTCGTCTATCTCATCTTCATCGACTCCAACATCTTCTGCTTCAACTATCACTTCCTCTAGCGGAACATTGACATCATCATCATCTGATTCGTCTATCCAATTGTTTTCATCAACAGCAGATATTCTATTTAATGCAGCATTTATTTTTGCAGAATTCATCTTGTTGTTGTTTGCTCACAGTTGTAGAGAGTGAATGAATGAACTTCAGGATCGCAAGTCGACTTATACGATTGAATAGGAAACGGAAGTGGTACGACTCCCACCTATCACTTGACTCGTTTTAAGTGGGAGAGAAGGATATGGCATCTCTAGTCGATGAAAGAGTGGGCTAGTTGACGAAAGAGCGCATGCGCTAGTTTATTTTCTTCTATAAAAGGTGAAGTATCAGTAACATCATCACCTTTCCTATCCACATTCTATTGCTATCACATATCATTCCTCCAAACCTAAATAATCATTATCATGAGCTCCATGCCACTATTGATTGCTGAAGATGGTTCACCACTTGTTGATATCGATCACACTAATTTTGAAAATATTCCAGTATTACATTTACAGTCTCAAGACTCGATAAGTGATTTTGATATTAGCGACTTCGTTAACTTCGCAGATGTGCCGGAACCAATTCAACAAATTATCGTTGAAACTCCAATCATTTCACAATCATCATCATCCAAACACCCTTCATCTACCCCCCTCTTGGTGTTGATAAAAAATCCAGAACTATCAAAAGGAAGGTTAATAATGCATCTTCATCGATTGTCACTGAGTTGAAAGAAAAAAAACAATCGAAAAGTGGTTTGAAGGAGAAAAAGCCCACAACGAAAAGTGACAGATCGAAGAGGAAGACAAAATGTGAACCCAAAGAAATGAAGGGTGATTTGATGACTGAATCGCTATCTTCTTTCACTCCATTACTTCGGTTTGGAGATATGAAAAAGAAAGCGAAATGCCGTCTTGTAAAGGCGCAAAAGGCTATTGCTGAACATGAAAAGAGTGAGCAAGCTATTAGTGTCAATAAGGACACTCTTCAAGCATTAGATGCTAAGATTGCATTAGCGAAAATTGAATTGGCTAACATGAGCAAAGAAGCAGATGAACTACGTTCAAAAATCATGAAAGATGACAAATTCAATCAACGTTCGAGAATGCAAGCACAGGCAGAGCTTGAGGAGTCGACTCGACTTTATGAGACGGCATTATCAGTGAGAGATAATTGGCGAAAAGAGTTGGAGAAAGCATTTCAAAGTGACAGCGATTAGTTTTGGGAATGGTATTGTGTTCTCAATATTGTGAGTTGAAAAAAAAATTTAAGCGGGAATGGAGTATACAATTAATTTGGTTTGGTATACACAGAACATTGCGAATGGTTGGGGCAATGTTTTACCGCTGCAATATTTTTTCAATTCACTTACATATAATTGAAATGAAAACAATAATGAACTTTAACATTACTTTATTCATAAATACATTATTAGATACATTTAAAGCATATTTGATTCATCAATCCAAGAATTCTGTTCACTAGGAAGTCCTAACCACTTTACATATACTTTATTTTTCCTTTTCTTCAGCACTTTCTCGATCAGATATACATCAGGATTTTCGGTTCGCAATAACTCTTCTTCGTAAAAACATCCTCTAATAGGTTGTTTCATTCATATCTTCAAGATTATAGGTTGTGGGAAAAGTTTTATTGATTTTAACAATCTTGAAGAGTTCCGTGGTAAAGTTCGCAGTGTAAGACTTTTCAAAAATATTTTTATTTGCTTATTCGTACAATATCATTCAATCGGAATTTGGGTTTACTTTGTTTTTTTCCAACTTCATTGATACCTTTGAATATCAATCTTGTTGATGGATCAACATTAATGGGTGCCATACCTATTGTACGATGAACTTTATTGTTATATCTACTAGTTATAGTTGGAAGAATATCAAGCCATTTGTGGTGACCTCTCATCGAAAATTCCTTATAGAGCCACCCCTTTATTGTACGAATCACTCTTTCTGCTATAGCTGCCTTCTTTGTGCTAAATGTTGAATAATGATTGATATTATATTCTCGCATGAGAGATGAGAAGCTTTTATTGAAAAATTCTTTCCCTTGATCGCTTTGTATGTGTTTGGGGGAGTATTTGGCTTCTTTCAGTACTTGTTTCATTGCATTAGTTACTGTACTACCTGTTTTATCTTTAACTGCTACAGTCCACAGATATTTGAGTAACAATCTATCACTACAAGTATATATCGGTATCCTTCATTACTTTTTGCATAAGGTTGCAGTTCAGCTAAATCTATTTGCCATAGATCTGCAAAACCTTTGATGGTGGTTATTCTTCTACGAAAATTACGTCTTGCAGGTTTATGTAATTCATTAACAACTTGTCGTTTGACATCACTTATTTCATTAGTCATTCTATTTCAATATGATTAAAGAGAAAATGTGATAATGTTACTGCATTAAATGATGATGTGACAGTGATCATTACATGTGAATATGTTAATATATTATACCTTCTTCACGTAATTCTTCAATTATTGAAATTATTTCATTGTCATGTCCTGTATGACCAGCTGACTTTGAAGCTACCAATAATCGTAGGCGAGCAACTAACTCTTTCGGTGAATTCCAGTACACATAATTCACAGGTTTAGAATTATATATTTTCTCCATTTTCACTCGTTTGAGTGCTCCACCAATTTTACTTCTACTTCTTATTGGATATTGTCGTGAGTCTAATAGAGGTTTGATAACTTCACGAAATTTTTTAGAATTTGTATTTTTAAAACCATTCTTCTGATGATATTGTTTATATGGAGCATTCGTTATTTTCAATATTTTGGAATATACTTGACGAGTTTCTTTATTATCAACATCTCGTGGATTCTTCAAAAAGATCATATCATACAATTCTGGACTACCTGCGCATTCATATTTTTTCACTTTATTAGCATCCCAAAATGAAATGTTTCCATCTTTGAAATACACCACTAGACTTCCCATTTTCAGCTTTTGTGTAATAGGATCCATACGTACGCCAAATGTTCCATCATATGCTGGATTTCTAGATTTTACATTATTCAAATGTTTCATCAAAACATCTTCACACACTTTCATTCATATCAGGTGAGGTGTCAGGATCCGAGGAATCGATGTGGGACGATGATGGTGTTTCGAATAGAGTTGTTCTCATATCGTCTTGAAGTGTGCTCGTGTCACTATTCACAGATGATACACTAGCAAAAGATTGTTTTCTTCCTATTGGAGTACTCATGGGATAATTTGAAGTAGATTGAACAGTTCCATGATTTGGTGATAACACTGGTGATTTAGAAGTAGCGTTTGATGATAAAACATTCAATGGTTTCATTATGGGCTCATACAATCTTTCAAGTGTCGTACGATTTTCAATATTATCATTCTTGATAGAGTTGAATTTCTGCCTGACAGCTTCTGTTGTCTCTACTAGTTGACGTTTCAAATTCATTTCATTGTTTTTTATTTTCAGAATCTTTTTTTGTATTCATAATGCCCTTTTTTAAATTATAGCCTAATTCGCTGATGAAGTGACCTCTACAATATTCAGTGATCGAATAAGTGTAAAAAACAAGATCATGGGTATATAAAACTATCGAATCCTTTGCGATATCTACCTTCATCTATTTTTCTATCCTTATCAATGACTAGAAATCCATATTGGTCCTCCCAGCATTTAACACACATCAATTGGAATTGTTTGAATGTTACATCGGGTGAAACATGATCTGAATAAATGTGATGTAAATTCGTCTCATCTTGTTTGAACAATAAAATGAAATTGGTATTGTCACGCACTAACTGTTTGGGTACCCGTGAATATGTCTGTGCTAGATAAAAACAATCAACATCCTTATGACGTCCCATACAGAAATATGATCTAATAATATCTTGCTTTTCACATATCACATCATCGAAAATGAAAACAGAATTAGGCTTAGCGTCGGAGGGTTCCACTATTTCTGCATTATTGCTGAATGTATAGAAACCTAATCCTTTTATAGGTTCCAAAACACTTCGCAAGTACTGATATTTAGGTTGATTGAGTGATTTCGAATAGAGATACACATTTCTAAATCTCAGTCCTTGTGGATGTGTTAATAGTGATATCATTGCATTCGTCTTTCCACAATTTGAAGGTCCTATAATGAGTCCTCGAACTGATGATGGAAGTAGTGGACCATGTCTGAATACCTTTTGTCCATTCAATCCACACCCAAATTTCTCATCTAGATTATCTACAGCAAACTTTTCTTTCTGTTTTACAATGCGCATCGTGCCGTGGTTGGAGACTATATAAATGTTATTAGCTTATTCATTTCAATGTGTACCATCAAACGATACGGACGTATTGAAAGTGATCGTAAAATTAAAAGAGGTTGTGGTTTTGTTAATGATTTAATAAACAAACTTCCTTTCGAATTACATCTACCCGGAGGTTATCAATACTGTGGACCAGGTACAAAATTGAAACAACGTTTAGCTCGTAACGATCCTGGAATCAATAAATTAGATATTGAATGCAAAAAACACGATATTCAATATTCTAAGCATCCATCCGATCTTGCAGCAAGACATTTAGCCGACAAAGAACTTGAATACAGCGCTTGGGATAGGGTTAAATCGAAGGACGCGAGTATTGGGGAAAGAGCAGCTGCATTACTTGTCACCAACATTATGAAAGCGAAAAGACATATGGGCATGGGTTGTAGTACCAATAAGAAAAAATGTAAGAGGAAACAAACGAAGAAAAATAAAATTAAAAAAGCTGCATTTGGTGCTGGATAGTCCATAAAGTGCGAAATGTATTGAAGAAAGCTGGTGGGAATCAATTTGTGACGAATAATAGCAAAAAAGCTATTACTGTGGCATTGCAGGCGGCACGTAAATACCTTAAAGCTGCCGTGGAAAGAAGAAAATCCGCACACCACGCATAACCTGTTCCCAAGATCGGTGGACTTTTACCATTGATACCAATTTTTGCTGGACTATCCGCACTAGGAAGTTTGGCGGGAGCCGCTGCTGGTATTACCAAGGCCGTGAATTCGGCAAAAGCCAGCAGAGCGGCTTTAATGGAAGCCAATCGTCACAATAAAACCATGGAGGCTGTAGCATTAGGCAAACGCGGAAGTGAATATATCTCAAACCATACCGTAAAGTTTAGGACTATATTTAAAACCATAACAAAGCCACAAACAAAACAAAAAACTAATTGAACCCCTACCTCAGAGGCCTCTTACTGATCACGATCTCAGTTATTATGCACAAAAAATGAAAATTCCACATTTTCGTGGTGTTTTTATGCGTGATAGATTACCATCTTCAGGTCCAAAACAAACGAGACAGCTATTGTTAATTAGATGGAATAAGTGGACCAGGAACACATTGGGTGGCATATAAAAAATGTGGGAAAGAAGTCACAATATTTCGATAGTTTTGGAGATCTACCCCCACCATTGAATTGACTCGATTCTTTCGAAAATGTTCGAATGTAAAAATCAAATATAACTATGATCGACAACAGAAATTTAATACAGTTCTCTGTGGTCACTTGTGCTTGCAGTTTCTCTCTAAATAATTTTCCAAATAAAAATGGATTCAACACCAAAACTGATCGGGAGGCTATCAAGGGAATGGGGTTTTCACTTAGAATGTTTTCAAAATATGGTACCTTGAAAAAAATGGATAAAGTGATGCTTGCAAATATGCCTAAGGAAGTGATACTTGCATGTGTTGCACATGAGATTGCATATGTTTGGGAAAAGTTGCCTAAGCATCTGCAAGATGACATCGATATAATGAAACATAGATATTGTTATGAGCACCACCACCACGATCAAAATTCAGAATCGGATGTTAATGACGGTCCTATACCTCGGAAATCTATGTGTTGTATTTGTAATATAGAGGATGTGAATATTGGTATCAATAAAAATGATACTTATTACAATACACACCTTCCAAAAAGTGTAAATTGTCTCAAATGTGCTGTTGCTGTGTACAATAATAAATTGAAATGTGTTTCAAAATATTCATCAGTCATGTCACGAAAGTTCGAGCTACAAGCTGTCGGACAAGTGTCTTGAGTGCGGATTTTTTTCCACCAATTGAATTGGATAGGAACAGTCGTTATGGATTAGGACTTTTGGGATTCTATGGATGCAATACAATCAATAATATACTGAAGCTAATAACTTAGTTAGTTTTAGAATCAGTAATGACAACTCATCGATACCCCAAAAGTTGACAATTGAAATTCCATGTGGTGCTTATGAAATAGAAGAGATCAATGCCGTCATACAGAAACATATCATGTTCAGATTGTTCCATGATAAAAAACCAAATGATGTCGTTGCAGATGATATTTTCTATCTACACGCCAATAATAATACATTCAAATGTGAAATGCGATCCAAATATGAAATTGATCTGACACATCCAAATTCAATAGCAGAAATGATGGGGTTCGCTCATGAAATATTTCCACCAAATCAGATACATGAATCATCATTACCAATAAACATTACAACTGTGAGACTTATCCGCTTAGATTGCAATATAATATCTGGTTCATATATAAATGGTGAAGAATCCCACATTCTTTTCTCATTCGATATTGATGTTGAACCTGGCTACAATCTTACTAAAGAACCACACAGTATTATATATATGCCTGTCAGTCCAGAAGGTCGTCAATTGATTCACAACATTACAGTGCGTATTTTGGATGAAAAAAATAACCTTATCGATTTTGGAAGTGAAGAAGAGATTTTCATTATTTTGGAATTGAAGAAAATCGAATAACTGTTGTTATGGGTTTCATTTATAATAGACAAAATCGCATTGAACAATCCCAAACGAGTTGCACTATCAAAAAGAAAGGTGTGCATAAAAAGAAGCTCATTCCACAAGTGTATGCTAAACAGTTAGCACATAACGCTCTGTCTGTGAGTGATCTTAAATTTTTGAAATCGATTGGATTGAAAGTGAGAAAATAACAATGGTGCTCGAAACAAACAATGAAAAGTTGAATATATTCAATGAACCAGTGCTCGATCATTCTCTCATAAGTTTACATGAGCACACATATAAGCCCTATGGATCACCGCTATTCAGGAATTCGGATGAAATCAGAATTGCAATCAATAATCAAGATGTTATACTAGATATTGCCGAGAGCTTCATTTACATAGAAGGTAAATTCACCCCCAAAGATGTAGCGAAAACATGCTATCTCTCGAATAATGCAATTGCATTTCTCTTTGACGAAATTCGTTATGAAATGGGTGGTGAACAAGTGGCTGTTGTTAGAAAACCTGGATAACATCTACAATGAAAACCATGATATCATTTGGACAATCTCATGCTAACACATTATTGACATCTGGTTGGGGACTTTCACAATTGAAGCAAGATATCTTGGATACAAACAGTCATGTTTTTAGTGGAAAACTACCACTGAAATATTTGATGGGTTTTGCTGAAGATTACAACAAAAGTATCTTGAATGCCAAACAGGAATTGATTTTGATTATCGCTCGATCATTCAAAAACTCATATATAGGTGAGGTTGATGCTGATTTGGAAATAAATAAAATCGAATGGAAAATAAGACATATTGTACCAGATGATAAACACAAGCTCAAACTTTTGAGTAGAATAAACAAAAGCGGTCTGAATGCCAAAATCAAGTTGGCGTATCGTATGTGGGACCTCTATGAACTACCATCATTACGTGGGACTTCTTCAGACATATGGGCCATCAAAACAACTAACGCATTGGAAACTCCTCGTTTTGTCATCATCGCATTCCAAAGTACTACCACATCTGAAGATAGAACACAGGATATTACAAAATTCACAACTGCTGATATCAATAGTATTCGAGTATACTTGAATTCTGAAGTTTATCCATATGAGCGTTGGAATTTGAATTTCGATAAAAAACTTGATGCTCCTGCTTATTATGCTTTTGAGAGTTTCCAGCGAAGTTATTATGATAAAGATATGAGTGAACCTCTGATGGACATTGGACAATTTAGAGAGAATCCACTATTCGTCATCGATTGTTCTCATCAACCGAATGCAACAAAATCATCAACTATTGATATAAAGATTGAGTTTGAGACGAGGAAGACCAAGTTTCCAGACAACACTAAAGTATATGCATTAATTTTGCATGATACAGTTTTAACATACAATGCATTGGATGGTTCAGTTCATAGCAGATATTGACACTTTTTTTTTCACTCTATCATTTACTGTTTCATGATCTTTTTTTTTTATTTGTAACTGACTTATATCATGTATTGTATTTTATATCATATTTATTGTTTTGTAATCATTTTCTATTGTATTTCATGAGATTTAAATAAATAAAACATGAAAATAATACAAAGTTTTTTATTTGACATTATTTATGATTTACAGGAACATACAGACTATCTAAAATAACTTCTTCCTCATAATCATCATTTTCGCAACCATCTTCAATTTCCTCTCGATTTTCATCATTCAATTCAAAGTGATGAATAATCCATTCTGGCAAGTATGGTTGGAGGCTATACAGGAATCTTCTTAGGTTCAGTTCAATCATAACATCACAAAGTTGCCACAATTCCAATTCATTATCCAAAAATTTGTTACAAACTTCTGCACCACTCCAATAGTTCTCAGCATCACGAAGGCATAATTCGATTTGTTTTTCATCATAGCATACACTCATATCATAATTGCTTGCATGTTCGGCTCCATCACCCAACACCTTCAATTTAGACGACAAATGTTGAACCGATGATTTGAGATCTACAACATCGACCCAATCTTGACTTGCGTACTGCATCCACATCTTTAAATGGTGGAACTGAAATTGAATAAAAAAAAACAATAAGCAACCTCCAATTTTTCAGTGATATAATACTCACATTCCCATTTTACTTGTAGTTACAAAGTGAGTGTATTCAACTAAGTTAGTAATGTTTATATTTCCATATAATTATTATCATCTAATATATGAATATTATAAAACAATAAGAAATTCATTATAATTACTATTATTATTCAATCATATTGAATTTGACTAGAGTTAGCGTTTTCACACCAAAAAAACTTCGTAAGCTATGACCTAAAGAAATTCACTATAAATTATTACTATTATTATTCAATTATATTGAATTTGACTAGAGATCGCGTTTTCATGCCAGCAAAACTTTGTTGGCTCTGTCCTAAATACATCATCGTATATTTACCACCTGATGAGTTGATACAAGATATATCGTCATCACTGAATTGCAACGAAATACGTTTTGGTAGCCATGTTTTAAATAATTTATCATTGCTCACATCTTGCAAAGTTAATAAAATTGATTTACCAAATCGTGTAGAATAAGTTGACATATTTTTAATTATGAACACTTCATCAATTGGCAATGATGATAAGGCCTTTTGCTCTACTATTTCAACCTCCTGTACAATCAAATTATTAATTTTATTCAAGTCTACTTTTGAAACGGACATGATGAAAATATATACGAAAATATAAACAATTTCCAACAGACAAATACACTCACCGTCTTCCTTCTATTACGAACTGAATAACACTCTACCAATTGCTAACTGCTGCAGATATATTCGTCTACTGATTTCATAGTGTGCCAGGCATTTCTTTTATATTAAACAGTGTGAGTCACCCCCACCATGAAACCGTGAAAGATTCACATTGCTAGTTGCTATCCACTAGAGATGCCTGACGTCACAGCCAAGCCCATCTCCCAACTTGATGCGATAACAGTTGCCGGTACGAGCAAGCAGTGGTCGTTGCGGTCTCGGAGAGGGTAGACGCTAGGCAAACGGTCCTCGGCTGCCGTTGTGTCACCATCGATAGCGGGGCTAGAGCGAACCTTCATCGCTTCGGGAGAGGTGAGGGCTGACCGATGAATACGCATTACTCTGCCACACGTCGTGGAGTGAACATGTCGCTCTCTAGCCGTTGAACGGTTATTGCTGTGACGTCACTCCACTACTAACTTGGTGCCCTAACACCGATGGAGCATTTATTACTTGGAGGATCTTCGAAGTATGCAGACGTATGTTTGTACATAGACAAACAAGCACATGATGAAACCCTGTACCGTGCATTCTCCTACACACACACACAACACACACACACATAAACACACAAAATCTCATATGAAAAAAAAATCTGAACGATCCATGCACCAGACACTTCAAGGTCACAACGCCTTGACTTCACTGCACAACAAAAAAACTTCACCAAACAACAACCAATAAAAAAAGCAATTAATACGTCATAGTGGTGGGGGGAGGCCGAGAATCAGCTGTAAACAACTACTCATAATTTTTTTTCTATTAAATAATATAGAATTTCTGAAGGGGTGTCTTGAAAAGTAGTATTAGTATAAGCACTGTTGATGAAAATTCGAAAATAAAAGTGAAAGTTGCTTATATTGTACGTTTTCAAAAATGCCCAGTCTCACAGACGGCACGTTACCAGATGTGTTCTAAAAGTTGACGTTACCACTTATGGGTTAAGGTTATATTCTATTCTATGTTTTGAAACTACTCAACACTTTTTTAATGTTCCTTTCGTGAGAAGTATTGAATTTACATCAGAATATTTACAAATCATACGATTTGATGGAGCAGCCATTATATTTTTAAACATTGCAAATATTTTTATTTTTGTCACACACGTTGTTACTGGAATTCAACGGACACTAAATACTTCTTGTGAGCAGTGTTTCCAGATAAGGAAATTGAAAATGCGGTAGTAGTGTTCAAAAACACGGATTTTTACCAAGAAAAAGCGGACCTGCGTATTTGAACCTTTGATTTCACATTCTTACTTCATATGATAACTGATGTTTTTGATTGTTTATCCATATACGGCAAGGGAACTTCAAAGGTAAAGTATGAAAACAATAGTATAATATCCGTTACTTTTAATATCCAAAAAAATCATATAAGAACAATATGTTTTTTGAATATTCCTATAAAACCAACCAAAACTTTTGTTACTATAGTTAGTAATCAGTTTGATAGGAATATTATAATCACACCTCCTACCTACAGGGGCAATGATTGGCCCCTTGGATCGGACTGTCTTCTTGTAAAAAGTTTTAAGGTAGTTGTTTGGTGGACTTATATGTATGAAAATTTAGCATCAGAATTTACGTGGAGTTGATTAATTATTTTGGGAGGTTTAAAGCGTCCGCAAAGCAATACGGCCGACGGAAAGTGTCTGGGAGTATTGGCGAGTTATTTTAAAGGATATTGCTTAAAATTTACGTAAAAATCAGCTTGGAGAATTTACGTGAGGTAAGTAATGTATTTATGTAACTTGATTACCTGATACCTGAAAATTGGCCGGCTAAGCAAACTTGCAGGTATATATGCGTTCTTAGTACATACTAACACTACTCAATCATCCACATTTCCTTCTTCAGAAAAAATGTCTGGTGGCCCAGATCTCACGGAGAAATTGATTCGATAATATCTTTCCTATTGGTAATTGTTGTAGACAATAATTTATTTGATAAAACTCGATTCCCTCTGAAAATCATTTTCTGTTAATGGAATATTCAAAAGTCTAAAGCATACAGTTGAATGTTGCTACTTTATGTTGGTAGGGCTGTGTTGAGGAATTATGTATGACACTGTCCGAATGGGATGGTTTATGGGAAAATTTGCGGTTTTGTAAACTTTTCACTGAAAATCCCGTAATGCTGTTTTACTTGGACATTTTTTTGTTATATTCGAAGACGTTTTCCATGTTCCAATAATAACTACTCTTTACCCTTCATTTCTAATGATTTTATGTATAGAATTCTATTGAAAGGCCCGCTTTGTTTAGAGAAATGTTCTACTTTAAAAAAAGGTAATATTATTCAAACCGTGAAAACCATGATTATTCCTGAAAATATTTCTGAAACATGAAATTTATTTACTCGCATAGTTTTCTCCCCGATATATCATTACCAGCACAGGTGGTTGCGTACTTTCTCGTGTTTTGTATATTTTTTCAAACACGCACACCAAGCATGAAACATTAAAGCTTGTTGAATACTCGACCACTTCACGTGATAATGTTATTTAAGGAATGACACGCTACCTATCAAATTCATAGAAGTGTAAAATGGCAAGGAAAAAAACAAAAAAGAAATGTCTGCCCGCTAATGGAAACTTTGACATTGAGAAGATGGATGGCTCTTCGATTACCTAATTTTTTCATTAGTTCGGAGTGTCTGAATAGTCTAAGACTATTTCAAGGTCATTCGAGTGCTTTCACGTATCCCCTCTTACCTCTCTCCGCTTCACCGGTTTTAGCGGGAGCAGACCGTTTGGCAGGAGTTGGCAGTTTTCCGGTTGATTATAGGATCAGCAAAACCGCTTGTCTTCCTTATCAATTTAAGTTTTTGTTCGAGTATATTTCCTGAAAGATTCAAAACAGGCAAAGTCGTACCTATTCACAAAAACATAACAAAGAGTTGATGAATAACTACAGACCCCCAACAGTAACACCGGTTTTCTCAAAAATTTTTGAGCGTTGTTTTCTGAATAGATTTTCGAGATATCTTGACATCACTTTGGATACAGAGCATGGGTTTCAAAGTGGAAAATTCTCCAAAACCACGATTCAATCCATATATGATAATTCAGCTGATGGCATAGACGCTGGCGAATGCCCTGTTGTAATTTTTTGCGATCTCAGCAGGGCATGCGTCAATCCTCAGATATTCTCTAGAAACTTACATGAGCTAGGTATTGGGAAAATTTGAAATAATTGGATTGATTAATTTATATCTGACAGAAGGCAATATGTAACTATCACCAATGTAATTAAGGGTAACAAAAAAAACTCTCAACCGATATCTCTATTACTCGGAGTACCACAAGGTTCAGTTTTGGGACCTGTACTATTTCAAGTATATATGGATAAAGTTTATGAATCTATTTCTGATGGAGAGTGCGTAAGATTTGCTGAAAACGTTGGCATAATTATAACAGCAGGCTCCGACCAAATAAGTATACAACGGAAATGCGAGCAAACAATGAGAACTTCAAACTGATGTATTTACATTGGGTTAGGTTAGGTTAGGTCCAAAGTGAGTGGATCTATTCGACCCTCCACCACAACCCGCAAGGGTTTTTTGTGGCTCACGCCTATTCACACTCGGCCAAATGAACCCAGCTTCTTAACGAAGCCGATTAGTTTGTATGGTGAGTGGTCTTTCAGGGCAGATGGTAAGAGTTTGGCTCTGCCGAACTCTAAAGACCTGATTCGGTCCCCAGCGAGGCAGGCACGAAGTATATGCTTTATTAATGAGGTAGTCAAATAGTCAAGTTGCAAGATTCCCACCTTTATACTCACGACAACGACACATCAGCTACACCTGACGATGCCTTAGATTTAGCCGTGCAGGGCTTTTTTTGGCTCTGGTTTTGGTGAATCATCACTGGAGTGCAAACGTTTGCTAACATGCTTATGGAGGATTTGTTTCCCACCTGAGACAGATTCTGCGTACGCCACTCAAGAAGTTGGTGCAAGACGGTTTCATAAGGTACCCCGCTCTTGAAGAGATGACTCAGTCTTTTCCTGGCTGCACCACCAAACTTTTTTCATAAGTTCCAGTTGTTGGATCAGGAGTTGGGGAGTTGAGAAGCTCTCGCTCCTGAACTAAATTTACAGGGAGTTCGGTTGAGTCGTAAAGTCGACATACATCTCCTCTGTAGACTCGCTCCTGAACTGAATTCACACGGAGGTCAGTTGGAGTCGTAAACTCGACATCCATTTTTTCTGTAGACTCGCTCCTGAACTAAATTTACAGGGAGGTCCGTTGGAGTCGTAAACTCGACATATATCACGTCTGTAGAGTCGTTCCTGAATTAAATTCACAGGGACGTCAGTTGGAGTCATAAACTCGACATCCATCTCCCCTGCAGATTCGCTCCTGAATTCAATTTACAGAGAGGTCAGTTGGAGTCGTAAGCTCGACATCCATCTCCTCTGTAGACTCAGCGTCAGAAAAAAAATGTAAGTTCACTCTGTCCCTAAAAGTTCCACGAGTACCCAGGGACAGAAGGTCAATCATGGCAGAGCCCCGCATTACCGTGACAAGGCGATGCTACGACGAGAGGGCGCCCGGTATCTCGAAGGTTCCGTAGAGACAGATGATAGGCTCAGTGTCATTCATCCTCTCGGCAACTAGACACAAACCTTAGGATTGAGCCATCGTTGGGATGCCTTTTAGTTGGGGAATAACAGAACCACAAGTGATTCTGTCATTCCCGTATCCAGCGGGGCTACGTGGAAGCAGGCATCCGATGGCCGGTTTGCTCAACTCCCACATCACAAGGCAATGCACTCGCCGAAAACAGCATGCACAGTGGTTCAGGCAGTGAAAGATGAATAAGGACAGCCAATCCTGGTTGGTTTTCCAGTAACTCGCTTGACAGGCTCTACCCATACAATTAACACTAGGCAAAAAAAACATCAAGTTTCGCTAGATCCAGAGCGGATTGCTCTCAAAGGCCCTAATGTTGCATATCCTCGTTTACTTAATGTTTTACCAAGTGAAATGATAGAAAGCAAAACATTAGAGACGTTTTGAAAAAAATTAAATATTTTTTAGTTTTGAATGCGTACTACAGCGGTAATGATTATAAGTGTATGTGTGACGTGTGCATGCGTTTTCACGTGTGCTTCGTAATTTAGCTTATACCGACTATTCCTAATACAAATACTTATAGAATTGTCGAACAGGAAAATGAAGGATTTAATTTGATCAAGCGGAGAGAGGGAAGAGGTGATAAGTGAAAGAATTCGAATGTCCTATAGTCATCACCCGAAGACTATTGTAGATACTAACAACCGAAACGTCGTGAAGTAACTTGGTGTGAAATTTTTTAAATTTAAAATTTCATTTTTTGTTACTTGTTCAATTTACAATTGTTGCTTGTATTTTATTTCATGCTGATGTCGTTTTTTTGCTCATTATAATTGTTATTTTTCAGAGATTTCAAATCATTTTATACCATATTAGACAATGGAAGTCTGAACTAATGATATTCACTATGAAACATTAACAACCATCTTCAAACAAACACCTAATTTTTTGCATCAACTACCCGTGAGTTAGTGGAGCTTTAAACTCTTCATACAGTGTGGAACCCTAGGATGAAATGACATTCTTTAGAAAACTCTCAGACAAGTAAATTTTCATGCTTGAAAATCTACTCAATATATTTTTACTCCTCAAAAGTGGAACTGGTACCTCTGGCATAGAATGAATTCGAAACAAATATTATTCCCAAAGAACTCTTCAACGCTCTTATAGACACGTGTTTCAAAAATGAAATTGGTAACTTCAGGAGAGTGAAAATTCATTGTAGATTTTCTTGTCAAAGTTCCTGCTGAGTTTAACACAGCGATTCATGTAAATATAAACAAAGAGTGGTTTGGAATGGGACCTGTGGTCTAACTTTGCTTTTTCAGACTTGAAAACAAAAATATGATTGAAATATCGACGATATCTTGTCTTGACGCAGCTAAGTGCATCACCAATACGTCTCGTATTCTTTTCGATTTCATTGAAATTCAGAATAACGTTTCCATTTCCCATCAAATAGATAAGTTTCGATTATGATCTTGAGATTTCTGGATATCACATATAAATTGTTGGTATTCAATGTGGGGTTTGAATTGAAGGATTGTTTGCTCATTTTCGTCTTTTGTATCTGTTTATTATATAGGTGAGTCTCATTCAATTCACATATTCTTTTGAGTTGTCTCAGTAGAGTTAGGATCTAGTCACTGTCATAACCATAATATCAAATTGAAACTATGAATTTCTGTAGAAGCATTTATGCAAAGTTTCAATATTGAGTCACAATCTCATTTCAATATTTTTTATGAATGGACTGACCCGTTACTTAATTGAAATCATTAACACTATCCAATTTGATATTTGAAAATTTCCACAATTTTTTTAGGTATTCTAAACGCGTTGTGATAACACCGTAGTTTCATTGGTAGTAATATTACACAGTGAATTATAATTCTTATATACAACAGTAGTAGTCATCTCCTAGTCGGATAATAGAGAATGAGATAACACGTAGAATTTGAAAAACAATTAAGATCTCAATTCTTGGACAGCAGGTAAATTTTGAATAATGTTTTCACAATGGTGATTGGTTAACCTCTTTTTGGTCGTTCAATAGTGAATTTGGATGATTTCCTTAGACTCCAGTAGGTTCAATTTATGACCTTTATTTTCTATATAGAGTATATCGTAGATAGAATTGTTCTCCAAAAAGCGGCACTCTTAGGTGGAATTAGTCGTCTTCAGTTCTAAACTTATTTTATGTTCGGAGATTCATGTTCAAAAATTTCTTGGAGTCCCTCCTGTATAAACTTTCGGGCATAATCCGTATGTCAGTTTATATACACCTGATCTGTTATTTTTGTCTATCTGTGACTTGTTCTTCGTATGTCTACTCGTACTCAAGGAGTTCTTATATGCTACGTTGATATTTTGTTTATTCAGTAGTTTTTTCATTCCACCTGTTATTTTTTCAGTATATGTGAATGTCTTGAAGGTGCCAGTATTATATCCAATGTGAGGGTATACTCGATTGACAGCTTGTTTGGAACGTTTTTTATCAAGGGTGTTATGAATCACATTTGGCTTGAAATTGTTAATCATTGTAATTTGATTTATCAAAATTACCTGAGAACATTGATAAACGTATAAGTTTATGGTTCATACTGTGGTGAGCTGCTCATCAGTGATATCAAAAATCATGGAGAAAGCTGTAAACCACCATATCCTTAAATATTTGGAAGGCTTTAACATTTCGAGCGATCATCAATATGGTGGTTGCGCTTGATATTTTTAAGGGCTTTGACCGTGTGTGGCATGAGGGTTTGCTGGCCAAACTTCAATGCTACGATGACTTGTTGGATCATTTTTGAGTAAGGCCCTTTAGCTTCCTGAAATAACGTTCCCTGCAAGTGGCCGTCGATAGATTTCTCTCGAATACTTATATCATCAACACTGGTGTTCCCTAGGGATCCATATTGTTTCCAACCCTCTTTTTGTCGTATATCAACGACTTATTGGAAAGAACGAAGAATCCAATATATTGCCTTTGCTGACGACAGCATTCTCGTCTCGTCATTCCATATGGATTCTAGGCTATCGGCCGCAGATGCATATTTTCACCGGCAGCAGGAGGTTGCATATCTCAATGAATTGAGAAAGTTTCCAGGTTCAATTCAATGCCACAAAAACCCAGGCATCGGTTTTCTTCAAAACAATAAATGTCTACGAACCAGAGAGAAACAATTCCGCTTTCTGCTGTGATAAGTTTGTTGCGGGGTAAAATGGACAACAATTTGTCTTTGCACAATCATGTAGCTGAAATTGCAGAGGCTGTTTCCCAAAAGCTTGGAGCATCAAATTGAAAGGGTTATATTTTTCGGAGTGACTAATTAAAAATAAAGTGTTTGGCTTTCTACCACTCCGTCTTGATACAAAAATGTGACAATCAATTTCAAAAGGAAACTCACTCATTTTTGTATCAAGATAGTGTAGTAGAAAGCCAAAAACTTTCTTTCCTTGGAACGTTGGTCCGAACCAGAAAATTGTTACACACCTCAGCAACTTTTGATGCTTCATAAAACTTAGATCAGACCTTCTTCGGATCATTGTTTTCATGTATTGAGCTTCACCTCGAAGCATGCCCTGTAGTTGCTGAATTCCATAAAAAAATCACCTGGAACATCGAAGAGAGGTTGGGGATTTGTCTCTCTTCTATAGATACTTCCACAGAAAGTGCACATTTGATTCCACTAAGAGCGGTACGTATCAGGAATACGTGAGGGACTGTGGCTGCTCATCGTTTTGAGGTTCAACTCAGTACACCTAGAACTTCACTGGTCAAGACTCTTCCATTTGGAGAACTGCATATATGTGGAATAAACTTCCTGAGAACGTTTTCCCAAGTGGATTTAATCTGCAGCGGTTAAAATCCAATGTGAATCGCTATTTTCGCACAGGCATCACTCTTACAGCGACTTAAGGTTTTTTCTGTAGTGCTTGTATTTAGTCCTCAGAAGAAAAGAAAATTATGTTACCTTGGGTGACTAGAATATTTTTTATAGCTGTGTAGGTATGTATGGGTTGATTTGCGGAAAATTGTGAAAACGTGTTTGTTTTTAAAATTTTGTAATTGTGAGGTCTGAAACGTTAATCGAATTATTGGTTTCTCGTTCTATAATAAATTGAATGTTTTATGAATAGAGTTTTATACATTGTAAACATTACAGTAATCAATTGTCTTTGTGTTCCTGTGAAACAGGCTATCACATCGTCTACATAATATCTAATTGGATGCTGTTGTAGTTTTTTCGAAGTTGTCAATGGAAATTTCAGCTAGCAGAGGGAGAGGATAACATATTATGAGCCCTTCTTTGTTGTCATATGTGATATCATTATATTCAAAATAATTTTCGTTGAGACATACTGATAACATTGAAATGATATCAGAAATGACTAATGTGATTGTATGAATTTTGAGAAGCATTTCATAAGTTTGTAAGAATCTTCTGGAGGAATGCTTGGGATTACATTCGTGACATCAATATTTGATTTCATTGGTTCAATTTGATTAGAACAATGACAGTTTTTGAAATTGCGAAAGTGATGAATAACTAGGCACCGAGAGTCACGTATGATTCGGGAATAATCACACCTAGATGTTAATTTTATGGCTGTAAGTTTTATCGCTGTTAATAAGAAGCATTTTATCAGCTATAATATCCCAAGGACATTGATAACTAACGAAATAATTTTTATCACAATTTTTCGAAAGCACGTTATTTGGTTACCTAAAATAACGTGCTTGAGGAAGTTGTGATAAAATTATGAGTTATTTATCAATGTTCGAGGGATATTCGGTGAGAAAATTTTTTGCAATTCGAACAAAATATTTATTGAACACACAGTTATTAAAAGAACAATTCGTATAATGATATAACTCCATAAATATTTTCCAAGTGTATTTTTTACTATTGACAGTATTTTTTGGTGTATTTTCTTCAATGATTTTGTCAATTGCCGCATCATTTTGAACACCAAAGCGAGGAAGTGACATTTTCGAAATAAATTGAATTACTGAAATGTCAAACAACTTTATTGTGTTGGTTGCTTAGCAATGTCATGACATAAGTGATAACTACCCGTGAAAACTATCCATGGGTAGTTATCAGTGTAATGATGGTTTCATTGGTTATTTCGACACACATGACTAGAATTAGACAAATTTGATAGGATAATTTTTTTGTCAAAAAATTTCGCTGTAAAACTGTTTTGTTGACCAAGTCTTCAATTTTCTTTCATCATTTCATCGATTTGGAGTGAACTTCTCGTAGTCTGTTTCATATTTGAATTATTATTCAATTTAGTTAGAAAACACCGGAACGTTCTAACTAGTAGTAAGACAAGCAGAACAAGCCAAGGCAAGGAGAGGATAATAAATTTAATTGTCATGTTATTTCCAACGGCTTGTTGTGGATGTGGTTGTAAATGTCCTAATCTCCCTTTTGACGTAAAGTAAATCAGATGAAGGAGTAAGAAGTGGGAACGAGTACGAGACAAGGAATTATCCTCAAGAATAACACGATGACACAATTTATATAAGTACTTGTCTCACATTAAAGCGTCGTGAGAACGGAGAAACGATATCAAGTGACATCGGGAACAGTGGGACGCACAAATCACGTCACCAGCAAATGCTGGTGGAAATGCGAAGAGAATAGAAATGCGGGCATTCGGGGTGAGAATTTCTCGCGTCGGAATACTAAACTCCGTAAGAAATGTGTGCTTAGGACGGGAATAATTTCACGAGAGAAAAATGCGTTTCGTTTAAAGGACAAGAGAGGGACGGGAAAAAATCTCCAGTGTTCCAGAGGGATCATCTATCACTTTTTGTCGAGATTTGCAGGACGTTATCGGACGGATCATTGACGCAACCCTGACGCCTCCCGAGCCGCAGTCTCACTGTAATAATGGGCGTGACGAGTTACAGGGTGGCTCATCGAGGGACTATTCTGTGAACTTAATAGGTTTTCTCGGGCCGAGAGATAATTGGTCAAGAAACTGAAATTATTATTACTTCGTTGCGTCGTTTTCAGCGCCTAAAAAAGTTGAAAATATACCTCAAAAATATTATCACACGATTGGAAATGATATAAATAAAAAATGTTGATTGAATGTTTTTTCTGTGATGGAAATCATAGTTTTCTTCGAATTTTTTTGTGTATTCTCACTTTCCAAAACCAGAAAAAAAATGAAAATTGCAATGGAGTACTTTGAGTGGTCGTATTTAAATACACAGGTGGTATATATTATAAGTACTTTATACAGGTGGAGAAAGGTTAAACTTTCACAAATTCATTAGTACTTACGATGCACTGTTTGGAACCTTTGGTGTAGTAATGGATATTACTGGAGTTTTTTCCCATCACTAAATCATTATTTTTAAACACCTCGACACGTGTTTCGATCACCAAGTGATCATCTTCAAGAGGGAGATTAAACTGGAAAAACTTGCAAGACTAACCCTCCATACCACACATACAGGTATACCCTACAGGTATATCTGTATGTGTGGTATTTTAAATAAATGTTACAATTTGCTTTATCTATTAATTTTACAATATGTCCTTATGTAATAGTTAGTTGAATCTACTATTTGATAGATGTAGCTATATAATATATAAAACCATTTTCAAGTTATATAAAAGTTGATTTCACAATATTGCCTATCTACTTGTCCTAAATTTATTTTCACAATGTGTCTTTATATAATAGTCAGTAAGTCAAATAATATTATTTTAACAAGCTATATAGTATGCTATTTGGTATTGGTCCGTGTTATTCATAATATCATTATGTTTAGTCATTTCTACACTCTTATGGGCATCTAGTTGCCTGTTGTTGATAACTTGTCTAACTGATCTTAATGAACTGAAGTCTATGGAATGGTTTTGTTGCAAAATATGATGGGCGACTGCTGATTTTTCAGGTCTTTCATGTTTCAAGTGTGTTAAGTGTTCCTTATATCTTACTTTGATAGATTTTTTTGTCTGTCTATAATATTTTGCATCGCAGTCCTTTTCCAAATTCTCGACTTTGTCTTTTGGACTTCCAAAAGGCTGTGTAGTGTATGACTTGTTTTAAAAACCACCTTCATACCTAGTTCCTCAAACATATTTCCAAAGTTCTTCGTGTATTGGTGGTATGGAACTGAGATATATTTATCTTGGACAAAAACTGCTTAGTTCATTATATATATGTGAAATGTTGAAAATTCAACAGTCACATCTTCCATATCATAATATTCGTTACCATATACTGTGACTATGAATTTGTGACGTCTTTCCAAATATCGCATGAAATATCCTATTTTTTCTTCTTCTTCTTGAGAATCACCTCACTACATTTCTCTGGAATACACAGCTGCATCTTGGGCCTATGGCGGTTTTCACTGAAGCCTCTTGTGTTTATTGCGGTTTTCTCACATCTTTCTGATGACACCCATTTCAATAATCTTGTGCCATGTACTAGTTTGTACAGGTCTCCTGCTGGATGTATGATATCTTCTATCAAACATAATTTGGGTTGTGCATGAATTGCTTGCCTTCTGTTTTCGCGTAGTCGAAAAATTCAAATTGATTTCCATTTGAAGATTACAAATAGTCTGCTTTTGTGGTCATCAGTTCCTATCTGATGACGAGTTTTTCATTTACATTGGTAAATAGACCAGAGAATAGACAGCAACTGGTTAGTATAGAGGAATACAACTCAGATAAATTATATCTCAAAGATCCATACTCGGTCGTTTATTGTTCTCTATATATACATATAACGTACTACAGGTTCTTCACACTTGTCAGGTGCATTTATACGCTGCTGATACCCAAGTATATCTTAGCTTTCCGGCAGAAATGGCAGACAATGCTTGTAACACTATCAATGCAGATATAAATAGATTTGTTGGATTGGCAACGGACCACTGTTTATTTATGAATCCTAGCGTATTGAATGTGATGATCTTTGTTTCGAAATGTCACCATTCCATAGTGAATTACTCTGCGAATATATGCTTTCGGAATGGACCACCAGATATTGTTAGTGAAGCAAGGAGCATAGGGCAAGACCGGTGTCTCGTCAATACCGTAAGAGTGCCGTAGATGGTAATATAGCACTATTAGGGCTGCGTTATATCGATGGATACAGGTCGAGACCGCTAATACTGGACATGCTGATAGCAAGTGCATTGGGGTCTTCGACGCCTCGCGGCAGGCCCTGGACCTTGTGTCAGGAACCTCTATATCCATCACGTGACTGCGGTAGACTAAGGTGTTGAAGATACCATCCTGGCAAGCCATAATGAAACTGTCAGTTTCCGACTTCCGCCCACTCGACTTGAGGAAATCGAAAGTCAGTTTTATAAGCCATGGTCTTCTATGTTATTGAAGAAGACGCCATGCATTGGCTCATCCTTGTGTTTCTGCAAAACCGAGGTGATCTCTGCGGCTATCATGTAGACACTCCAAAAACAAAAGTTCACGGCCTCCCTGTTGTCGGGGGAAGTACAACCGTGGAACGGAAGATTTGGGATGCAAACTCCTATAGAGATGCATCATTTTGTACTGTTTGTTCTCTGGCTTGACCAGATGTTTTGTTGAAGAGAGTTTATCAGAGTAGTATCTGTTGTTCAATACATATCACTATTTTTTCGAGTACCGCAAGGTTTCTGAGCAAATGCAAGATGAGCTCATGCAATGTTGTATCAAATGCCTTGCGGTTATCGATCCAGGCCATAGAGAGATTACGCTTATATCGTATCGAGTTCTGCGTTTACACATCTATCGATGAGCAGGTTCTCTTTACATCCAGCACCTCCTCTCATCGACCCTCTTATATATACGTTCGAACTCTCGGTCAACTGCGGTGATATTCGTGTATATAAGATGCTTGTTAACAACTCATAACACGAATTTAGGCATGTTATCGGTCTGCAAATCTCAAGAATCGATAAATCTCCGCTTTTGGAAATAATAACGGTCCCCCCCGTCGACAAACCAATCCGGAATCGGCTGCTCTCCGTCCAGCCATGAGTTGAAAATTCTGGCCAGATAGCGATGAATGCTTGTTAGTTTTTTTTCACTAATGAGTGTTCAGTCCATCTGGGCCTGGATCAGTAAAGTTCTTAGAACCCACAAGGGCTTTTCGAACGTCATCCGGGGTCATGGGAGCTTCGAACTACATTAGGGCTGAAGTGTCTAAGTTGAGTTGCTGCGAGTGTTCATAGATATCCTACCAGAAATATTTCACTTGATCAGTAGTCGGCGGATTATCCACAACACGCGGAAGCTCTTGCAACAAGCGAGAGAGACTTCTTAGCAGCCATTAGCATTCGTATGCCCTCAAGATAGTGCTGTTTGGTCGTCAGCAGGACGCCTTCACTCAAAGTGTGATGGATATATTGTAATTTGGCGGCCATTCGCCGCACTTCGAGCGTGAAAGACCTGTTGACCGCCCTGTAATCTATCACTCATTACATACGAGACGCGTGTTGTGTACACTCCTCCATCTTGTGTACACGCTGTTCAGTCTTCCGAATCGCAAGGCTGGGATTTTGTCCTTTCGATTCGGAAAGCGATTGGACGACGCTATACACGGCGGTGTTGATTTGCCAGATGTCAGCCTCTTCTATTGGAACTTGCATCCAAACATGCCAGTTCTTGTGGCTTCAGGGGCCTTATTCTGTGGAGCGCCCTGCGTGTTCTGATCGTCTCCATTGGTGGCATGATGCAAGTCTCCTCTCCAGTCATGCCAACGGGTGAAAGAACTGTCACTTCTACCACTTCATTAGCAGGCTGCGAAAGAGGTATATAGCCCCGCCGCCGAAGATTGGATACTTAATGTCTAAGATTTCAGGTGGAAAAGGCGGCATGCTCCGGATGTGTTTCACAACAGAACATGCATTCTTACCATGTACCCTGTTAGCTCGGGATCACTACTCTCGTAGCACTGCATAAGACTGTCTCTGAGTTCATGTCATCGGTGAGCAAATCATAGGTATCATATAGCACTGGTAATCTCTTGAAAGGGAATAACTGCAATACTCTACTTGATACGCGTGTCAAAAATAGTGTGAGTCTGTTTTTTGTTCAATTTCTGAGGCGTTGAGGATTCAAGTATTACTTTTTATATCACTTTCATATTACACCAAACCGATTTTCAGTTAGAACGAGAAGACAATACTCATTTCTGTCATAGTTCATTCATGGTCTACTGAATTGTGATTTGATCTCGTGTTGAATAACTGAACGAAACTGTAACTCGATGTCGGAGTGCAGGGTAAAAAAGCAGCATAAAATATCAATAAACAGGATGTGAATCCAACAATTTATAGTAACAATACGTCACAAACTTTCAAAACACTGGGAATCTATTCCGGAAAAACAATTTGAGGCAGCCAAGTACGCTTCACCATAAATTTTCCTTTTATTTTCAATATGCAGCTATTGTCTGCATACGAAATAGTTAGCCATAACCTGTATTTTACGGGGGTAGGGCAGTTTGCTTATTATTTATTTGGCATATATGTACGAACGTGCAAGGAATTTCCGCAAAATTTGCATGTCTGGTCTTAAGACGAATATTTCTGTTTTCCTATTTTTCTTTGTATACGTGTGGTAGGAAAATCTCAGATTATGTTTATTTTCTAAAACGGATTTGATTTGCCACTTAAGGGTAATAAAATGAATGAAATATTATAGAATAAAATATAAGACATATGCTGGTGGAGATTTAAAGTTTCTCTTGAACCAAAAATGAAATATAAAAGAGAGTAGATTCAAAAAAGATATGAATTCAACATTCACTCACTGATTTTGTCTCTGAAGTGTTTTTTTTTCAGAATATTATCCCAAATACGTGTTATTGGTCGGTTGGTTCGACGTGTGTGCTTTGTTCATTCAGTCAACCGACTGATGTTCGAATCTATGGTTCAAGACGCAGGCAGAACGCTCGATTTTCACTCGCTATCATCCAACCCGTGTTAGGAATTACACGTTGAAAGGTAAGACCTCGTTAGTCCTCAGCTCGCACAATTTTCGACTTCTGAGAGTTGCCATAGGTTTTTCGTAGGGATGCGATAGCTGGTTAACGAAAAAAAACATATTTCAACATATATATATATATATATATATATATATATATATATATATATATATATATATATAATATATATATATATATATATATATATATATATATATATTATATATATATATATATATATATATATATATATATATATATATATATATATATATATATCAAAATCACCACGGAGGCAGCAATAGCTACCTTTTGTGAACACAAGATCTATCAACTGAAACCACAAATGTGCGGTTGGCTCCTGCTGGTGGCTCCGTGCATTTGTATTTATATCTTTTGGTAACCAAGTGTTGCCCATCCTTACACTTGGCTGCACCATACTGATGATGGGCCAAAAGCCCGAAACACGTGTCTATAGTTTGCCACTTCCTTGAGTGCTATGTCCGATTAAAAAACTCCTTTATCTATATCAAGACACTCGATAACCTTCGTATTTATATATATATATATATATATATATATATATATATATATATATATATATATATTTGTCATGAAAGGAGTACCAAAATTTGAAGTTATCAATGTTATCACAGGGAGTATGAATCAGTGAATTATCTCAATGCTTGGGTCATTTCAGGGTTTGCAGAAATCAAACTTCTCTGATTTGACACATCTACAGCCGCACGTAAAACCAATTGCTGGCGTGGCGACGGGTAGCCATGCTCAAGTGACTGTGCGATTTCCTATCCACTATCTCTCTCATCACACTGAGCTTGAATACCTATAGCATACATGACCTGTGTTTCACTAAATGGATACTTTCAAAGGATAATCGAAAATAAAAAAATGTTCAGCAGTGATAGACAAAGAGACAGTTTATTTGACTATATCAAATACATATGCATAGTCATAGCAAGTTATTTGGTCCCAAAAGATATTAAGTATACTATTTAGTAGTACACTAATACACTTTCAAAAGTAATTACAAAATATCACAGCACATAAACAAACAAAAATATAAGAAAAATATGAGAAACAATTAAACAAATAGTACATGAACGGTAAGTATGTTCTCAGAGGCTAAAGGTCACACTTTGAATATCTTCCAAGTACTCATTGATTAATTTGATGAGGCAGTGCATTGTAGAGACTAAAATCTAAAGATTTTTTTGTGAAATAGAAAGCTTATATCTCTAGGAAGTCTGATGTTGTCAGAGTTTCTAGTGTTCTGATGGTGAATGTCAGCATGTGTAGTAAGATTGGACGATGTTTTGTGTATTTCAAGGAGTTAATTGTAAATGTATAGTAGTAGTACAAGGAGGATAACTTAGATAGTGAAAGTAAGTAGCCTTTTGCGAAGAAAGCAAAATCACACTACAACATACTATCAAGTCATCAGTAAGTTGATTATGTTTTTATATTCTATAATGAAATGAAAGAGTGCATTTATCTGTGCATTAAGACCCGTATGTTTGGTCTGTTTCAAGGGTCAGTAAATGTAAAATCTGGCCCTTGGTAGACTGGAATTCACACAATATTCATAGCATATAATATTTTTCAATCAATCAATGGTTTAAGTTTGACGACAGCCGTGTCACTTAGTGTTCTGGCGATGCATTGAATTTAGTGGATCCTCTGTAGACACCATACATTTTGTTTCATGAGAGAGAGAGAGAGGATATTGGCAGGTCAAGATCTTCAGATGATGTGATGCTGCAGGTTTTCTCGGGTTTTCCTGCAGCTGAAAAAGCAAATGAACTACTGGAATCAATGAAGTCTCCCCGAAGCGCCAATTAATGTTTGTTGTTGTTTTATAATTGATTTCATGATTTGTATTGAAAAACTGTTTGAAATTTAAGATCTTCAGTAATACATTGCCATAACTAATAGCTAATATTATTGAGTTGACTAGTATATTGAAGCTACATTGAATTTTTCCATGTATATCTCAATCAAATATTTTGTATGAATATTTGAGTACCAAACAATCATCACAAGGGTCACAAAATATTATTATTGATGTTTCACATCTGCCTGGCGTCCCGTGATGACTCACAATTTTTTCAGTTACTTCCACTATCAATCAAATACAAATACGAGAAACTTCCAAAAAATTGAAATCTATTTGTTTATATCTATCTATCTATACTAATATGGATGGGAAAGTTTGTGAGGATGGATGTATACCTATATTTATGTTTGTGACTCTTTCGTGTCTAAAGGACTGAACAAATTTTGATAAAACTTCACATAAATACAACAATACACCAGAATTACGTATAGGCTCCAATTTACAAAGGTTTCGTGTGATTGTTCATCTTAAATAGTTCTAAATGAAAGTCCGCCATAAGATATATCTACCTCTCATGTGGTAGCTACTATATGCAAATTATTGAGTCATAAATACAATTGAATTTGATATTTTTTTCACAATGCGCATTTCGAAATATCTGTCAAATTCCTATAATAAATGATACAATAATTGTCGTTTTGAGTATTTTATATAGATGAACTTTGCCTTTTAACTAAATAATTTGAACGAATCGTTCAAATGGTACCACGATAAGAATAATTTGACGCAACGCAGTAACCTATTATGCGTCGCGTTTACTGTAAGACGATGGGGGACGATGTGCGGGGGTAGAGCAATGAAGCGCCATCGCCGAAAACGCTACCTGGACGTGGGCAGACGCGTGAGGACAGACGTCGTTGTCGGTTGTGTTAGTTTTGCGAATTTCATTACAGGTAACATTATTCGATTCTCATAGATATTCAACACTCAGTGTAGTTGGCATATTTTTTCAGTTACTGTATTTTCAAAGTGAAAATATGAATTACTAGCTGTCGCTCGCTCTTATATTAACGTACAGCTGAACCTAGAATCTTGAAATATATAGGTAACTTCTTTGTATAGCGCAGAGGTTCTCAAACTTATTTTGTCTACCGCCCACTTCGAGAATCAATTATTTTCTAGCACCCCCCCCCCCCATTTTTTTACTTTACTACATGTTAATAATCACAATCGCAAATATTATTTTAATAATTAAATTGTGTGTTATGAGAAAATAAGACTTTCTGATGAGGGAAATGTAAAACATCGTTTCGTAATATTAGAAAATTTTCATTCATGTTATTAAAACAAATATTTCAATTTGAATTTCAAAATTAATCTAATGTGAAGGATGAATTTGATTATTTTTACCAAGTTTTAACAAGCTGATTGAATAATCCGTCATTTAAACAGCTGTGTCAGATTTTATTGACTGCTTTCATGATATATGGCGCTCACTCAAATTTTTCGCAACCAAATGTAGCCTATGAATGACGCAAGAACGCTATGAAGCCTCTGTGACGTCCTGCACAGTTAAAATAAAAATCTCTAAGTGAAGAACATTATCTCGATTTAAAGAAATCTTGCTCTCCTATATTCATGAAGAAATATTTTCATAAACTGAGAAATATATTCTCTCAAGTTGAATTTGAATCATTAATTCAAATAGACTGAATAAACGCTTCTTTCAAGTGAAAAAAAAATATTCCACCAAGATTGTGCATACATTTCAATAGAAATCATCACATTAGCTCAAGAGAAGTGAGTATGCATTCTTCAGTGTGAGCAAAATTAATCTCGAAGCAAAACTATTTTGGGTTTTAAAAGAATGATATATTAACTTGGAACACTATTTAAATATCTCCATAGGAGAAATTATTTGTTTTCCTCTGAAGAGGATCATTTTTCATTCAACCGCTTTTATTTGTATAAATCAGATAAACTCATTTACTTTATCAAAGATGAACTTATGCTTCTATTTATAAATTGTCCCATTCATATGGATATCTTTAGTTACTTGAATCTAAAGTATCTCATCAGTAATATGAACAGCTATAAGTGGTAAGGAAAGAAATTAAATGATACATTATATATTATGATTGGTTTATTTGAAGCAATTGCAAATCATAAATATTACCTGAAAAAGCATATGATGAAAAACAAAACGTAATAGAGAACTAAATTTTCTTTGCTAATCTTTGCTTAAATGTCATATTCCAACCGCACACTATCGAGAGTTCCTAGAGTTATAAAAATAACAGAAATAAATATTCAATCCCAAAACATATATAAGAAAAGAGACATATTCTTGACACATTGCAAATTAATAAATGAAATAAAATCGAAGCTTATAAACAACATTACAACTCAGACAAGAAAATGAATCGATTTATTAGTAATTTTGCACAAATAACATTTTTAAAACTAGATGCCATTCTGGTAAATGAAATTGAAAAAATTACTATCGTCTATCAAGTTCTGCATTCTGCTTTTGTTCAAACACAATTGCCGGAACTTCACTTGGATTCTGAAGAAATCAGCACATCATCGTTAGCCACTATTTCAAATATCTAGAAAGGTAAAACTATGAAAACAGCTGCCACTTGATCAAAAAAAAAATATTTTTAATAAAAAATTGTTTGAGTGAGTTTATTCCGTCAACCAACCCAATTGTTATCCGCATACGAACGACAACCCTCAAAATTTTAAAATTGTGTGAGGTTTTATTGTTTAACATACGATTCCTAGCAAGTTAAAAGGTGCCTAAACATTCCTTGATCAGAAATAAATTATCAATTCAAAAGACGTACCTCAAATCCCTTTGAAGTGGGCAGAAGAAGTCTCTATAGAAAAATTTCCTTTCAAAATAATCATTTTGGAACCGTTATAGGTGTTCAAAGTGTTGTGTGAGTATTATTAGAGAATATAAACATACTTAAAGGTATGTTTTTAAAATATTGGTAATATTTCTACCTATTTCTTACATTCCTAAAGGAAATATATTTCAAGCTTAGTAGGGTATATTCAATTTGTTCCCAATGAATAACAAAGATATTTCTGAAGTAATAACAGAAAGCAAAGACATTTCGGAATTTAACAAACATTTACTTGTTGAAATCAGAAAGTGGCTGTCATATGTAGGTGCTTTTTACACCTACTGGTGCCTATTTTGGAATTTTTTGTATTATAATTTATTGTCGAAACTATAACTTCCACTCCTGTTCAATAAAAAATGAATTCTGTCTAAGAGAAAATCAAATTTTATTTAGAGAAAAAGCACTTATTTAATAATATATAAATAAAATATATATAAATGAAATATATGCTCAAAACAAGAGAATTTGAATCAACGAGGAGGAATTTTCATTTCAAATTATTAAACACTTGCAGAGCTCGGTAAATGTAATAATAATAATAATGCATGTGTGAAAAATTACGAAGCAGTGTTATAATTTTCGCAAAATGAGGGTACTAGTACTTCGGTACTAGTATACAACACAGTACTTACTGATATAGCGGAGTTTCTTTCTTAAGTAACCCAAACACCTCAATTTTATCCAATTATAATACTTACCCATGAAAACATCTTCCAACTGTGTAAGACCCCAGTCTTGTACAATCTGTTCCATTGTGGTAGATACAAAATAATCGGAAAAAAATTGCACTACCTACAGACACTTCCTCCTTAAAATCACAACACACCAACGTCACTTTTCAACACATACTGGCGCGTTACGAACACTGTGCTACATTGTTTCAATAATATCTATTGTAACGAATTGAAGAATTAACTGTCTTGAACAAATTTATTTTTAACAATATTTCACTATCACAACTAATTTATAGTTGTCAAATGTCTGAACAGCTGAACAGCTGTAACTGCTTTGAAAAAAACCTCTGTTACTCTGTGGAAGCAGAAGAATTCAAGTTTGGAGATTTTTCCAAATGAAAAGTGAAAATTTTTTTCTGAAAAAGATGTGTAACATGAACTTTAATTGAAATATTATCAAAAGTATTTGTCTTCGTAACTTATAATCATTTCTTGAAATCTGTTACATTGAATATGAAGAAATATTATACATTGAAAAGAGAAATAAATGATATTTTGAACAAGACGTGATTCATATACGATATATTTTTCGTGATTTTGTAAAGATTTCGTCATTAGAAATATTACATCAACCAGAAAATTCATGAAGACATATATATCTTTTTTTTTATCGACCTTATTTGGATATTTCCACCTTTCACAATATGGAAAATATGAAAATTGTAATGGAGAATTTCATACACGCGTAGAAAGGAAAACTCTAGAGTTTATCTCGATGAGTTACTGCGTAAATTCAGCGTAGGCTTTAAAAAGAAAACGTTTTAATTTATCAGTAACTTTTCGTATTCAATAATTGCGCCCATCAAAAAAAAAATAAATAATTTTTCAATATGAAATCTCCGTCTGTCTTCGAAAATCAACAAAATGAATAAACAAATGATTTTCCTCCACAAAAAATGACTCACGTTCAACATATATCTATATTCTATCAAAGTGCAAAACAAGAGAATTGTGAAACATTATTTTCGAAGTTGAGTTCTCTGAATAATCTTACAAAAATTCCTCGACTCGTACATATTCGCAAAGAAAATTCCGGGGAAGTAAAGTCAGGCTTAATCTAAAAACTCCGCCCATTAGGAAGATTTATATCTAGAAGAATATTAAATAAATGGTGTGCATATGAGTTGGAATGGGACAAGTTTTTTGGTCTTAGCCATCAGTGACACTTTTATGACGCCATCTTTCACGATTATCATATTTCTGCGATTTTGAATATCGAATGGTACAAGGAATATCCATCAGGCTTTGATATGGCATATCCAATGACAGGATCAATATTATTTATATCAGTTATAAATTCATGCCGAGAAAATTAGTTTTTCTTCGTGGAGGTTGCTAGATAACTGTCTTCCTGAAAATTTTCCACATAACGATTCCATAAGCGAGTTGGTTTCTGTAGTTATTTTTTATTGTAGAATGATTAAAAAACAGTCCATTGTGAAATTTTCATTTACCTGTTTTCTGCCACACGTGTTTCACTTCACAATATCTTCTTTGGACGGCTTCAGTAATAACAATTTCTATATTGTGCTTTCATATGGAACACTGAATTGAATTCTTGATACCTGTAGATTTTTCAACCTGATAGATTCAATGCATAATATATTTGTACTATTCTGCTAAAAATCCATTGAAATGGTTGGATTAGGTTAGGTCAAAAGTGAGTCTATTCGACCCACCACCGCAACCCGCAAGGGTTTATTGTGGCTCACACCTATTCACACTTGATAGGCTTCTTAACGAAGCCGATTAGTTTGTATGGAAAGTGGCTTTTCAGGTCAGATAGTGAGAGTACGGCTCTGCCGAACTCTAAAAACCTGATTCAGTCCCCATCGGGGCAGACACAAAGTATGTGCTGTGCTGTTTGAACATTTTCCGAACAGAGACGACACACACTGTCTCCCGGCAGTCCGAGTCTCTGCATATGATGATTCAAATGACAGTGACCTGTAAGAAGGTCTGTTTGATATCGTAGTTCATCCCTAATGTAGTCCAACAACTGTTTGGTATCTAGCTCCGAAGGGTGAATAAACGCCTTAGAGTGAGCCTATCCTAGAAGATTCTGCCAGAAGTCCATAAATCTTCTTGCCATCCAGGTTTGGCTTAAGCGATGCCAATGACAGGTTCGGGTCTGATGAAGCCAAATGCAATACATTGTGATCATGATTGAAATCGTGACCCTCTATCAAAAATGGCCTACACATGACGAATTGGTCTTTCTATTTGAAAAACTACTTTTATGTTATTTCATGTTTCTGAAGAAAGTTTTCCCCAATTGGTTAATATACATTTTTTAGACAAGAATCACGAATCAAAATGAATACTCCACATACATCTGACACTTCTTCCAAATTTCAATTTTTTTAATGGACGATATTATTAGTAGAATCACCAAATACTTACCATCATCTTTTGGGATTTGATAGATCTGTAGTATTTTAGAATACTTTTCGTGAGCAGGAAAATGGCAGAATCAATACTGCTGACCGCTCTGGATTGAATGATTCCGTATAGTCTACCTCGTCTTGTGTTTGTAGATCTTCTGCTGGAAAAATCTTGATTTCATAGAAAATAGAGATTGGCCATATGCAACTCAAGTTTCGTTTCAGAAAATATCATGGAATATTTGCTGATATTCAGAACTGTCTACACATAAATATCACCTAATGGACATATATGTAGAAGCGAAATAACAAATCGGAAATTTTTTGGTTAAAGAATTGAAATGTATTGATTTCAAATCTTTCACAAAAATAAATCAGGTTACTGTCAGACAAAAAAGAAATGTATATATTTCAAACTACAACACTGCCTTTATCGTTCATTTTCTCAATTTACAATATCAAATTGAAAAATAACTTCCCTCAAACATTAACGTGAATGAACTTTCAGAAACCCTTAATGAAAACACACCCTGTACATCCATTAGCGCCGATAGACACCCGTTGCTTTCAATTTTAACGATCTCTGTTAATCTACGTCGAGATGAGCTGAGCATTTTCAGATTAGGCAGCCATAGTTTGTTGAAGAGGTCTTTTAGAGCTAAAGACTTCGAGATCCAAAGGAAATTCAAATCCCTTGATGCATCTCACGCTCATACGCAAACATACATTGCAGAAGCAGTTCACAAGCCCTAGTAGTAAAGTAATGAGTTTGGAGTTTCGAATAAAAGGCGGAGAGTGGGTCGGTATAGTGAATCTACAGAATGCAGAAATGTCGCAAACGCTGAAAATTTGATAATTATTCTGAAATTCACAATCACTTTGTGAAAGTCTAGAATGTCGAAACACGTCTCAGAATAAATGAATAAATAAAAAAGTATATGCAGTGTGGTTACCTATGATGGAATAATATCTGATTAATCAAAATATATTTAGAAAAATTTCGGGACAAATCTAATAATATACAGGGTGTTATATTATGAGTGTCTGGAAATGAATTTCAACACCCTGTATCTCAAAAATGAAGATCTTGAGGACCCATACTCATATGAACTTTTTACCTCATAAATAACTGAGGAATCGTTCTGTGAAATATCGAACACTTATTACATAGCACCCTGTAGAGTTGTTGGAATATATAGACATTTCTCATACGAATTTGAATGAATTCGTTACTTCACTTGAAAATACAGTCCTTCCAATATTACCCACTGTAGACGAACTGAATCTTGCAGGAGATATTAATTTCATTGTTCAAAATAAACATAATACTAACACCGGCAAATTTATAGATTTTTTGAAAGTTTACGGTTTCACAATAGTAAATGATGGAATCACGAGAGTAACAAATTCAAGTGCGTCCCTGATTAAAAAATGAGAATTGAAACTTTTTATGTTTTTTACCACTTCATACATTAAATGCATAATTTTCAAAATGTCCTTATAGAACGAAACTGCAGTAACGTTAGTTACTGATAAAAGTGGTGAAAAACATAGAAAGTTTCAATTCCCATTTTTCGTCAGTAAATGCACATATTATTTCCGATTATAGTTTAGTGTTTTGTTGGTTGGTTTTCCAATCAAACATATTTACCATATTTACAACAATGATACTTTTTTGAATGATCTCATGGCAATGCCTTGGTACGATATATTATATCCTACTTTGCCTATCTGATGTCCATGAAGCTCCCTGGTTGACTGATTTCTTGAAGATCAAGATTAAGACAAAAGATTTAGTTTTCGCTATGTGCCTATGGGACACATTACACTCATTTGACATAGTCAATCGTTAAGACAAGAAAGATTTTCAGGAACATCTTTCTGATCTTGATGAAATAAACAAACATTTCATGATTTCAAAAAAAAATTGTCTTCCAAATTTTAATTAATCAATATGAAAAAGTTACTCTTTTCTTGTCTCATTTCGTTACAATAAGGCTGTCAAAACCATGAATCACAATCCGATGTGCGCTAAACTTATTTTTTTTTTGTTTTCAGTGTTTTCATCGGTTCCTTTTCAATTGTCTGAAAACAATGTGTTTGGATGGAGGGTAGTCAGTCGGATAATATGAGTGTAATAACATGGAGCCTCGCAAGGTTCATATCTCGCCCCCGCCACTTTTTATCTTCTACACATCTGACTTATTCAATGTTCTTTAGGTTTTCAACATTTATACATATGCGACGACACTAACTTGTATTACTCCGACAAAGTTGATCATCTTATTGATCATCTTGATAGTAATGTTCTAAATCATGCCCTAAAGAAAATAACGCCGGCCGCTACTAGTAGCCATAAACCAATTGCTAAGAGCGCGAGAATGTTTTATGTTTGCTGCCGTTCTAGATGTAGCGACAGTAATGCTATAGACTCCGATAGAATTCCGAAGAATGTTCCAGCGCCTTCGATTGCCATCCACTCACCCATCGAGACAGTCAAGTGGACGTTACAGTCCGGTACGCGAAATAATCTAGTGAGGCGATAGACATTCGAATAATATATGAAGTTTTAGTTGAAGTGTTTGTTTTATTTGAAGTGGAATGAAGTAGAGTATGATTATTGTTTAGTGTAGTCATTTACTGGTCATCCCACGGGGAAAAATGTAACAGTAATATAAAAAAAAATTGTTGAGATTTCCACAGTGAATTCTTAAAAAAAATTCATTCGTTATTGAAACATCTGTAATCAAACAGACACTATCCTAGTAGGTCAGTCAAAACACACCTTTCAGATGTACTGATTCTATCTACAATTATTACGATATTGTCTACGGCTCTTATCTCGATTACATAACTTCTGCAAGAATTCAGAATCATGTGACCCTTCAACTGAATTGCAAAACAGAAGAGAATTGCATTTTGCTTGTTTCATTCAAAAAGTGATACAAAACAACAATCTACTTATTTGGTGAAAAAACTTCTTCCCAGACATCAAATATATCCAAGAAACCTTAGATATGATGATAATTTTGACATTCCGAATCACTAAAGCACTACCTATGAACGGCCCTTCACGTATCATGCTGTAACAAGTAACAATAACAATGTATAGTTCATTCAGTGAATCTTTGAAAAATTTTTCACTATCGATATTCAAAATTAAATTCAAAAAATGAATTGCTCAGTAAAACAGTGATCTGACGATAACCATTTGTATTTTTTACTATTGTCCTGAAATTAACTTATATTATGCCATTTTTGTGATGTTAGTTTTTGAACGTGATTGAGTGAAAAAATAGCGCTTTGCTAAACTTCGCCACGTGAAATAAAAATTATTTATTTTCATTATTATAATAATTATTTGAATGTTGGTATTATGAAAATACGATCCTGTTCGCTGGGACAAATTACTATGTCATGAAATCATACCGAGAAGATATATCAACATTCTTACAATTCATTTCTAAGGAAATGATGTTTGTAGTTTTTTTTTGGGGAAATAGAAACATAGACAGAATAAAAGAGTCCAATTATCGAACAGTCCAAAGAAACGTTTTTTTTTTAATATTGCGAACACGTGTCTTTCACAATATGAGATTTTTTTTTTGATGTGAGCGTTTGCATGTAGGTATGTGTTTTTCACATGAATCTTCGATATTTCACTGTCTACAGACTGAATTAAAAATACCATCACACCTCATGTTACCAGGATATTCTGACATTGCTGTCTTTTATAATGCCAGGGTAATGTCATGACATTTTTATATAGTCTGTTGAAATTAATTTGATTATAAACTTGTTCGTCGTCACTGAATTATGTGGAATATGCCCATTTCTTTTATGCCAACCATCAAGTTGATTAATTTCATTGTCATCCATCATGAAATTCTATAAAAATCCGTAATTTATTTAGACGAGAAACATAAAAGAAAACTTTTTATATGGAAAAATCCTTTAATTTTATCATTGGTGTACTGGCCTGGCAAATATGATCAGTGAACTATTGATTCGAAGAATGCGATCCCTTTCAATAAATCCTTAACTCATTTTGAAAACATTTCTCCCAGAAATGTTTTCAAAGTGTTTATAAAACTGCTATAAATAGGAAATTGGCACCGTTTTATAAAGAATTATAGTTATTACAAACACTACAGAACAGTTCTATAAACATTTTGGCAGTTACTATAAACTTTGTCTTACACTCTTAAAAAGTAGTTTTGTGAAGACTTCCCTCACTGCACTTTTTCAACATATCGAAGCCATACCTATAAAATAATCAGAAGACAGTTTTATTAGAGATTTTTAGTAGTTCCAAGTAGGCGTTATAAAATATAATTCAGCCGAAAACGATAACAATAAAATAAAAAAGTGTTAAAAATGTGTTCTTGAAGACGCAAGAAGTAATTTTGTATTAGACACTAGGAAAATATAATTGATATGTCACCGACTGAAAACTGAGAAATAGAAAGGTTGAAGCCATTTTAAAATTTCACTTTTGCACTCATAGAACTCTCAAAGACATTGTTTGTGTTTCGAAAACTGATATTTTCACTGCGAATGAAATTTTATTGACAAATATATAGCCTATTATTAGCAAAATTTAAGCGCGCCATTCATTTATAAATGTTTTCGGTAAAATTATTAATTATACAAAAATTCACTCCGTCGAAGTAATAATTTTCTAGTCACAAACTTATCTCACTTCATTTTAAATAATATAATGTTATAATAATTATGTATTTTTCAGCTGTAAATATCACTATATGTGCGGTATTTCATATTTTCAACTCATCTAATTTCAGTATCCCGGATCGCTATCATTTAAAATGGCGTCGTTCTATAAAATAAATTGGTATCAGTAGCAAGCATTTCAACGTATTTTAGCTACTATGTTACCCCTATAAAACTGTTAAGAAACACTAAGTTCTGGGAGTGATGGTATTGCGGCAGAGTCGGAGTACTTTTAAAGCTGTTGGATTCTACAAAAGTGCTTCTATGAATAAAGGATTTCTCACATACAATTTGAATAAATATCATCTGTCGGTATGTTTTGACTAAAAAGTTTCTTCCATCGATTATAAAGGCTAAACGACAAGTTTTAACCATTATAATAACCTTTTCCTGTTTTTCGCAAAAAAATTGAAGCACTAGGTTAGGTGGGATAGTTTTAAGTGTTTTTTTTAGTATTTTCAATATACAGGGCGACTCAAAGCTTCCAGAAAGTTTTTTTATGGAACATAAAGCATTTGAAGCACTTCGAACTGAATCTAAAACTATTATATACCCCCCCATAAATGTTCAAAATGGCCGCCATTGAGTTATTTATTTTTATTTATATATTCGGGATACAAACAGAAAAAGCCACTACAGTATCCACACGATGGAATCATTATCAAATTGAAAGTATAACATATATATATATATATAATATATATATATATATATATATATATATATATATATATATATATATATATATATATATACAGGGTCCTGCAACAGTGGCGCGGTGTTCCATATCTCTATATAGGAAGCAGATAGGAATCTAATTTTCTATAATATTACCTTATTGCTCGAGCTCGACAAAATAAAAATATTGGCGGTCACACAGGGTGTTCGATTTTTTCTGGGCGGATCCCAACCGTGTCTTTTTAAATGGCAACCTATATTTTTCATCGCTTTTTCGGTTTCTTCATAGAAAATAAAATAAACTTTATGTATATCTGCACTTCGAAAATATTGATGGTTTTCGAGATATCTAGCATGACAGGTTTTTTTTTCCAATATTCGTCACTCAGAATATTTGAAATTATAAAGTGGTGCCAATTCCAGTTGAAATTTTTTTTTGGTCGAATATTCTACATTGGTAACTCTCTCAAACGATATATCTGAAATCGACCTGTGATATACAGGGTATGAAAAACCGCTTGCCAAATATTGTAAATGAAAATTTGCAAAATCTTCCTTATATTAAATGGAACACCCTGTATATTATTGATCCATAAGAAGCGCCAACGAAACCTCTACAAATTTCATTGAGTATTCCCTATGGCTAAGTTCAATAGTTTTTCTTAAATGAGCATTTCTTTCGAAAAATGGTCATTTTTTCAAAGCGAAATCCATTTGACGACTGATAAGAATATACAAAAAATACCCTTTCCTTAAAATATCGCCCATTCCTAAAATTACCTGTTGCTAGATAAACAAGTTGCGAATTACACCACAAAATGGACGTTCTTGAATAGTTACAATAATTTCAAAAATCTCGGAATTTGTGCCATATTCTTTCGGTTTAAAACAACCTCTCAGCGAATGAAATATTTATTGGAAATCAAGTAGTCTGGCAAATGACAGAACAAAATATTTGGCTGCAAATGAATATTGAAATTTTCAGTCAATCGTGAAGTTGAACTGTCGGTATAATTTCATCAGAATGTTGTTATCAAAAAGTGATTTGATTGATATGATTTTCATATTAGGTGAATCAGACAGGAATTGTTTATTGGCAAGTAGAATTTATTCTCAACGGTATCCAGATAGAAGGCATCCAGATGAAAGATCTTTCCGAAAGGTCTTGGGACGATTCGTTGAAACTGGATCTATTAATTATTCCAAACATGAGCGCATCAAGCCAGCTACTAATGAAGATAATGAATTGCAAGTTCTTGCTGTTGAAGAAGATCCTAGTAGAAGTCAACGACAAATTGGGGAAATAGTGGATATAAGTGAGAGATCAGTGCAACGAGTATTGAAGAAACATCGCTTACATCCATACCACGTTCAGTTACATCAAGAACTACTGTATGCTGATTTCGAGAAAAGAGTGAGATTTTGCAATTGGGCCATGAACAAAATTCGTCGAAACGAATATTTTTTCAATAATATTTTATGGTCGGATGAATCGACATTCCATAAAAATGGATTTGTAAATCGACATAATTACCATTATTATGCGACAGAAAATCCTCACTTATTAAGACAGGTGGATTATCAACATAGGTGGTCGATAAATGTCTGGGGAGGCATCATTGGAGAATATGTAATTGGTCCATACTTTTTTGAGGGACATATGAATGGTGCAATGTATCTCAATTTCTTACGAAATGATTTACCAGGTTTGTTAGATGATATTCCTCTTGACCTCCGCAATAGAATGTAGTTACAACATGATGGTGTACCTGCTCACTATTCGGCAGAAGTGAGAGATCATCTACATGAAGTATTTCCCAATAAATGGATAGGACGGAATGGGCCTGTACGGTGGCCCGCTAGATCACCAGATTTGACGAAACTAGATTTTTTCTTATGGGGATACATAAAAAATATGGTTTACGTTGAGCCACCAACTTCTCCCGAAAATATGCGACTTAGAATAACGAATGCTTTTCGCATAGACTTCAGCTCTGCATTCAAGAAAATGGAAGACATGTTGAACATATTTTATAAAAGTTTCATTATCAACCTTGATTAAACTCTCCCTTTTGTAGTTTTGTAATTTGCCAGTTGACAAATTTGAATATCCAGAACTCAAGCTCTGAATGAATATAATAACATGAAAAAGATAGTTATTTATAATGTTTCTCTCTTTTAACTTGTTTGGTTTGATATTGCACGATTTATGAGTGAAATTCTGCATCCAATGAAAAAATAATTTTCCATTTAGCAAAAAGTGATAGGTACATACATTTATTTCGTTAAAAAATATTTGTTTGGACACCTTCTAATGTACAAAATTGAAACAAGATATCTTTCGTATATTTTTATCAGTCGTCAAATGGATTTCGCTTTGAAAAAATGACCATTTTTCGAAAGAAATGCTCATTTAAGAAAAACTATTGAACTTAGCCATAGGGAATACTTAATGAAATTTGTAGAGGTTTCATTGGCGCTTCTTATGGATCAATAATATACAGGGTGTTCCATTTAATATAAGGAAGATTTTGCAAATTTTCATTTACAATATTTGGCAAGCGGTTTTTCATACCCTGTATATCACAGGTCGATTTCAGATATATCGTTTGAGAGAGTTACCAATGTAGAATATTCGACCAAAAAAAAATGTCAACTGGACTTGGCACCACTTTATAATTTCAAATATTCTGAGTGACGAATATTGGAAAAAAAAACCTGTCATGCTAGATATCTCGAAAACCATCAATATTTTTGAAGTGCAGATATACATAAAGTTTATTTTATTTTCTATGAAAAAACGAAAAAGCGATAAAAAATATAGGTTGCCATTTAAAAAGACACAGTTGGGATCCGCCCAGAAAAAATCGAACACCCTGTGTGACCGCCAATATTTTCATTTTGTCGAGCTCGAGCAATAAGGTAATATTATAGAAAATTAGATTCCTATCTGCTTCCTATATAGAGATATGGAACACCGCGCCACTGTTGCAGGACCCTGTATATATATATATATATATATATATATATATATATATATATATATATATATATATATATATATATATGTTATCTGTATGTTATTATATGTGTCTAAAATCAAGAATGAATTAAAAATATTGAATTTACTTATGGGGTACCTATATTCTATAAAAATCAAGTATTTAGAAGTTACTGAAGAACTTATTCCCACCACGATATCGATGATGTCCCACTTGAATAACTAAACAAAAATATTCTTACTAAACATAACTAAAATTTTGAAGAATTTTTCAAAGCTGTGATAAGGAATCAATGTCAGCTGGTTGTTTTTAAATGCTGCATTTTATTCTTGGTGCCAGCAAATATATATTAGTAAAAGCAATTTGATTTCATAACAGTTATATTAGTGTTTTTGAATTGTAGTTAATATACCATACTATAAAATAGTTAGGAAATTATCACTGAAGTGACAATATGGTTATGAAAATAAAATAGTATCTGAAAGCATTCCAATAAAATTATTTCATTAAAGCTACAGGAAACAGTTATAAAATAAGTTCGAAATAGTTTATAACTATCATAAAAATCTCGCAGAAAAGTGTTATAACACTGTTATAAAACTGTTATAAAATAAGTTCAGTTAGTTGCAAAAACGTTTCTGTGATAATTTCCTGACTATTTTATAATGGTTTTTTAATTTTATTTCAGAAACGATTCTATGACAAATTTATAAAACACTTTTATTGCCTACAACTGTATTGTGTTCACCGATCATCTAATATAAACAATTAGCATTTTGGAAGTAATTATAAAATACTAATAAAATAAAACTGTTGCAACACCATGAAATTATAAAACAACTTTGCTGGTTGGGCAGTGGCACCTACGGCCTGATGACTTCGACAATTGTGGAACTAGTCAAATGTTACACCCATGCTCAATCCTTAAAGAGATGGGACAAATCCAAAGGATGAAATCTTGCCAGGATCACCTTGGTGACCCTGGGAAGCTGGCGCCGATGAAATATCTGGCAATGACCAGGAAATATCTACGCCTACCAATAGGATTTCTGACTGGCCACTGTTAACTAAGGAAACACCTCCATCATATGGGGCTGGTGGACACACTTCTTTGCAGGATGTGTGAACAGGAAGATGAGACTGTCAGGCATGTCCTGTGCGAGTGCCCGGAGTTATCGTCAATAAGAGAGTATGTGTTCGGCGAGTCTTGGCCTACACCTGCCGATACAAAGGAGATGTCTTCCAGTGACCTGTCCACCTTCGTGGAAAGGACAGGATGGACGATGACCTTGGACGACAACTCCTTGGAAGGATGTACAAAGGGTCACATGTGGCCTGAGAACTGTGGGCTTACACTCGCCCTTCCTACTCTACAGATACAGATACAGAAGTCGCTACGCTCGTTTCACAAACTTTTTCACTTACAAAATAAAGCCTTTTTTTCAACACTCATATCATAAATAGCTATTATGTTTTTCAAAATACAGTGCATTTTTTCCAAGAAAACCCCGAGGTGCTAAAAAAACTTATGTTTTTTTTATTAAAGTTTCTAGCGTTGAAACTCAGTGAGCTGTGATGAATATTCTATTGGTTTCTATTTTTTCTGCCACAGAAATATATAAAATCATACATCGATCATTCCTTCTCATTTTCAATGTGAATGGATAGATTTTGGATAGATTTTTCACCCCCGGATTGAGGTAGGATCTACTGCTCAAGATAGAAGCAACATCTAGTCAGTTTTGAAGCAGAGGATTAGTAGAACCCGCATCCAATTTTCATGAAAATTTGTGCGTTTTGGCAAAATTGTACGTGCCACATCATATTGACTGGACTATAATATCCACCAATGAAACCAATGCATCAAAGTGATCGTTCATATCAAATAATTCAAAGAGATTTGCGATGAAAAGAGAATCCGGAATCCAGTGCACTGAAAAGCTCATTGCATTATGTCTTATGCGGTGAAATCTGCATTTCTCATCAGAATGAAAAAGCTGGAAAAGCTCTGGATATCAGCGAGTTAAGTGTGGGATCGATCCGATTGGCGGCCCATGCTTCCGCAAGCTGCTGATTACACTCTTTGCAGTCTAGATATTCGAATTATCCAAGCGAAAAATAAATAGGAACATGGATTTCACTTCGGAGTTTATTTTTTGCCCTCCCTAATTCCCTTAATGTTTATAGCATTCAGTTGAAAAGTATATACTCTAATGGTTTCCAAACAAAGAAGCTATTTTGTAATGGGAAAATGAAATCCCGTTTTCAGAGATTTAAGTTTTTTTTGATAAACGCAGATTTTCCTAACTACGTCAGGCGTTTGGAAAGTGATACTTTGTAAAAATATTTCATTATTCATTAACTCACAACTTTTCAACGGTTTGAAAAGATCAGTAAGGTTGAAAATAAAAAAAAATCATTATTATGATATTATGAATTTTAACTGATATTTTAGGCGTGAAAATGAATTTTATATAAATACAACATTCCAAAACAAAAATTTTTCAAATGACTGTCATAAATAGATAATTCGTGAGTCACTTCATGAAGAAACAAAATAATTGGTGATTTTTGCTTTCTCGAAATGACGTCTTCAGTATGTTTTTGAAATAACGTTATTTTATACTATTAATAACTTTCTTCTTCAATTATTTATTAATTTTTCGTTTTTAATGATACGGAAACAAAACATTCTCTTTCTTATTAGTCAGTGGGCTATGCTTGAAAACTGACAGGAAACAAATCTAAAGAAATGAACTTTAAACGTTCAAGCCAGTCTCGAATATACCACAGTAGGTTGAATGGACTGACGCCTATCAGAAAACAACTACTCTCCTGGCTTATACCACAAAGGGTGTTGGATTATATCCGACAGGCGTCAGTGCAGGAATCTTCACAGAAAATTTCCTGCATATGCAATTGGCAATACAACTAGAAAAGTCACCTTCAATTTTGGAATGGGCACACTTGCAGACCGGTTTCGGGCTCATTAGCCACTCATCATCATTGAAAGTTTAAAGTTCATTTCTTTACATTTGCTTACTGCCAGTCTTCAAGCATAGCCCACTGACTGATAAGAAAGTGTTCCTTCCTTATTCAGAGGAATCGGGCAAATTAAGGATATGCAGTTGGTTAGTACCTCGTCCACTAGATGGAGTGACATTTTGATATTCGCTCCAACTTAGGAAGAGGAATGAAATACTCTGAAAAAATTTCGATTTTCAATTATGGCTTTAGGTCGATGATGGCCACTATCTTGCACTGATGAGTGGCTAATGAGCCTGAAACCGGTCTGTAAGTGTGCCCGTTCCAAAATTGAAGGTCAACTTTTTCAGTTGTATTGCCAATTGCATATGCAGGAAATTTTTTGTGAAGATTCCTGCAGTGACGCCTGTCGGATATAATCCAACGCCCTTCACCAGGAAGGGCGAAGCAAATCATTTAGGGAAAAGGATTTTATATATTCCATATCATCATAATGGATATGAAAAATAAGAGGTTCTGGGAAGAGTTTATTGCTGTATATAAAGAAAACAGCTGCCTGTGGGATGTAAAATCAAAAGATTACGCGAGTAAATAAAAAGAAATTCAAGATACGATATTTCAATTGCAAAATTTAAAGAGTTGTTCCCAAACGAATCTCAAGAAGTAATGAAAAAGAAAATGAACAATATAAGAACTTCCTTCAGACGTGACTTTTGAAAGATTGAAATCTAAACCTTGGCAGTACGAGCTGTTGTGAGGTATGGATGAAACATGGCTGTACTGCATGCCGTACGATTTTCTTTTCAATTTGCAGTTCAACATGCAGTACGAAAACTCATAACGTGAGTATGCCGCTTTAGGATCTATCACAATCACCAAATTCTTCATTGCAAACTAAACTCAATAAAGGAGATCAATTCTTTGATCTATTGATTTCTAAGCATTGCAAGAGGTTGAAATTTTAACCTACCTCTTCCGAATGTAATACGTCTTAATCGTGATTGAATTGGTGACCCTCTTTCTACGACACTAGAGTGTCGTAGAAAGAGGTTCATAATGAATTCACTTAAATTCTTATTCGTTCTGTAGGCTACGTCCAATTCCTAGTTATTCATAAAACGGGCGATATTATTACGATGTTCACTATCATTCTTTGAGTTTAGATAGACCTACTACTAAAGAGTTGTTTTTGCAATTTTTTTAAATCATTGAACTTAATTAATTGAAAAGCTCATGAAATAGCATGCAAATAAATGAGTAGAATACTTGTATTTATCAGAAAAATATCTTAAAAAAATGATCAAAAAATTTAAATTGTTTATAATCAATTGATTAATTGATCATCATCTTCATCACGAATGAATCTTTGTGATCAGCTGTGATGGCATCATGACAACAGAATTCAGAGTGGGGACGGAGTGAGAGAGTAATAGATAGAGAACAAGTGAATGATGAATAGAAATTTGGAGAGGGAAATATAGGTATCACACAGCTGCACACATTGAACTTTATCGACGAATTTTCGTTATTTCGGCTTCCGGAAATCATCAGATTATAGATTTCTCGTTATTCTTGAATTATTCCCTTCAAAATAAAAAAAATTAGCTACGCTCAAGGATGTCGAAATGACGTTATTCTTTTACAACTTTGCTACCTTTCCCTTTCTTTACGTCACTCTCAAACTGTCAGATTACTGGAATATACACTTTATAGCATGTAAGTTACTCACCCTACCTTAATCTGACGCGCTCGAGAATTTCGGATGATCAATTTTTTTTACTCATCTGATCCTTTATCCTTCACGGGCGGCCTTATATATGGGGCTCATATTTGGTGGAGGTACTTAACGGAGTACTAGGTATCTCCCTGTATATTGATCTGCCGCGCTTTACTGAATCCCGAAATCCCCGTTGGGCTTCCCTATTACGAAACAGCTAAATTACCCGAAATAAAAATACTTTCGAAAATAATACTTTCATATGAACGCTGAATTATATGCAAATTATCTTCTCTTTTTCGTTTGTATTCCAATCATTCGTAATGGACTCGAATTAGATATCATCCACAGGATTCCTACACAATACAATTAAAGAAAGAAGTAAAATTTTACTCAAATGAAACACTGTCATCATCACCGGTAGATAACCGGATAATTCGAACTGAATCTCTTGCCTTATTCTGTACAAAATACGGATAACACTATAAGAAAAAACAGGTATCTTACGGCGAAACATCCGGGTGTCTACCAGTGGGGATGATAGTGTTTCATGTGAGTGAAAGTTCACTTCTTTCATTGATTATATTGTGTAGGAATCCTGTGAATGTTATCTAATTCGATTCCATTAAGAATGTCTGTTTATATGAAAATAGCTTTTTCGAGAGACCTTTTACTTTCGGTTTGTGGCTGAAAGTAACTTCTATGCTTGATCTAAACATCTTTTTATTGAGCTATTTTCTTGAAATTGTTTCCTTCCTCTCTTTGTGAGATTTCCATACTTTTTTGTATCAAGATGGAGAAGTGAAAAACCAAAACCTTTCTTTTCCAAAAATTGATATCTTCAAAAAATATACCCTTCCAATTTAATAGTCTGTGTATCATACTGAATGATGTCACTTCATACGAATATGGGTGTATAGATGCATTGTATATTATGATGCACATGTAAGATGGTTAGTGTGAAATAGCAAAATCGTGTTAATCATCAATTCTAGTGACGTCTAGAAAGTTTATAGAGTTATTCGCCTCCATCTTAAATCTAGATTATTTCACTGGGTTGTCAATGAAAATCTCGGCTAGCAATGGATACCCTGATTAATCACCTCAACGAAAAAGGGATTCTACACAATTGCATACGCAGATGACATAGTTATCTATCAGACCCGCAAATGTGTGAACACACTGTGCGATAGAGCGCAGGATGGGCTCAAATTATTAGAAACATGGTGTAACGAACACCAACTGTCGATCAATCCCAAGAAGACTGAGATTATCCTTTTCCCAAGGAAAAGAAGTTTATCGGGCTCAACATCTCCCGAAATCTTCAAGAGCATACTAAACTTTCATGAAGAGGTGAAATACCTTGTTACTATCTTCGACAGGAAGCTAACATGGAACTCTCACCTACAGAGTAGAGCAAAAAGAGCATATGTGGCTTATGATTGATGTCGGAGGACAGTGGGACGCGCATGGGGTCTTTCACCTCGTGTGGTCACCTGGATCTACATTTCAATAATAAGACCAATGTTAACGTACGGAGCCATTGCATGGGGACCGAAAGTTCTACAAGCAACGGCCATCCAACAATCATATCAAATACAGCGACTGGCTTGTTTAAACATCACAGGAGCCATGAGAACAATACCAACCGCGGCAATGGAATTCATTACGGGTATGACCTCTCTGGACCTGTACGTTAAGAAGATTGCGTTAATGGCCACGGTACGATTGCGCATGCACGGCTGGTGTAAACCTCGAAGTAGGAATGGTTCAATTGAGGCTGGGCCTATGGCGAGAAACGTTTACTGTGTAACCTCTGCTGCAGGCAACTAGTGATGCAATTGAACCCAGGTTTGTGTTTAATAAACCCTACAAAATACAAATTAAACAGAACACAGGGTCAGATGCTACAAATGCAATACGCATATATACAGACGGCTCAAACAACAAAGAAGGCTCAGGATGTGGAGTGTACTCCAGATCACAAAGCCTACGGAATAGGTGGGGAATGGGAAGAAATACCAGCGTGGTCCAAACAGAACTGGCTGGTATCTCAATCGCCACAAAAGAAATAACCAAGAAGGGAGTTTCTGGCAAAAACATAACAATCTGCACCCTCCCTAATCTACAGATACAGATTCAGCTAGCAAACGACACACAGGATTTGCCATTACAAAACTATACAAGGGTGAAAACTGTCATTGGATTGAAAATAATTTTTATTCAACAAAATATGAAAAATGTTCGTAGAAAGGAATCAATTTCGAAATAAACTCGTCTTAAAGATGTGGTAATCATGTTCTTCCAGATATAAATATTAATTAAGTTATTTTTGAGTTATTCGCTTTTAGACAAACAGAACAATATACTTAGTTTTATAAAACGAAGTGATTTGAATGTAGTGTCTTTGTCAACAAGAAATTAGTTCCATATAAAACCTATTCTGATTCTCGATTTTTCGTCATCACACTCTGTCATCGTTTTCGACTCAACTCGCTTCCATTCCGAAATCCTTTTCCAGCACCACCTGTCGCCCCAGAATGAGCGACCATTAGCAGCTGATGAATGACCGAAAATGAAGCCAATTTCGGCAGACTGTTGCGTGTCAATCCATCCACAATGGTCGTTTGTCCAACGTCCACCTTGTTGCGGTCGGATGCCTTTCGCATCTCAGTTTTGCGCTCGGTTGTTCATGATGGCTGGAATGACGCTCGGTCGAGTTGCCAGGATTTTAGAGGTTTCGTTTTTTGGATTCTCGTGGTTTACGATGACAGTGAATGAAGAATTTGAGATTTGTGAACACAAATATTCATTGAGCAAACGTGCTCGCTTATGATGAGGAACATGCATTTTTTCATTGATATTGATTTTTTCAAAATAGGTTTTTTGAACACAAATTTGAAGACAGTTCAAAAATATGATTGAAAGTTCAACAAACATGGATAATCGCGAAGTTATCAGATATATGATCAGGAACTGATGATGTGAATGTGCGCCTTTTCTATTATTAGAAAAAATTCTTGAAAATATTTCGTATATGCTACGGCATTTCCTGAGTGACTACGTAGTGGCTGATGCAATACTTGAACAAAACGGAAACATTTATTTCCGTGAAATACTACATCAATGCATACACATTTATAAAAAATACACTGTTTGCATTTGTTGCGGTATTTCGGCCTAGAAAGGCTTGAGAAAATTATTACCAATTTATAGATAAATATATCAAACATATCATCAACTGTTGTTTTGAACGTTCATATTTTCCAGAACTGTGGAAAATTGCCGTTGGGAAACCCGTTCCCAAGAATAATGATCCAGCTAGTTATTCTGATCTCAGAATTATCAGTATACTCCCAAGTATGAGTGAAATTTTTAAAATAGTTATTTATTTACAAATTTATGAATATTTCAATACCAATAATCTGTTATCACCATCGCAATGTGGTTTTAGGCAGGGTTTTAGTACGGCTACAGCTCTTGCTACTGTTACACAAGACATTTTTGAGGGAATTGATAATGATTAGCACTCTGGTTCTACTAGATTTTTCAAAAGCATTCGATACCATCAATCATGGGCTGATTTGCATGAAACTCAAATATCAATAGCGATGCCTTATTTCTCATCTGGTCTTATTTACTTGGTCGATCTCAAAAAGATGTTGTTGATGGTCATCACTCCTTATCTCTTGATATTCTATCAGGAGTACCACAAGGTATCATTTTGGGACCTTCATTGTTCATCATTTATACTACTGATATTATCTCGTCCATCAGAAATGTAAAATACAGGCGTATGTTGATGACATACAATTATACATGCACTTTAAAATCGATGAGTATGCTGATGCACAAAATCTCTTCAACACTGATCTTGATTTGATCAATGGGCTATCAAGTGAACATGATTTGAAAGTTAATCCTTATAAAACAATGATACTGAATTTTGGATCGTAAATTTGCAGAAAACAATTTCCATTTTTTAGAACTAGCTCATACTACCTTGACTCTTGTCAATACAGCAAAAAACTTGGGGGTGATGCTTCACTAGTGTTGAAAATTTAATGAAAAAAGCTTATGTGTCATTGAAACTATTATACTGTGATCGTTTTATTTTGAGTCAACCTCTGAAAAGAATGCTCTGTGATAGTTTGGTGCTGAGCCATTTCAATTACTGTGACTTCATAAATGGGCCATACTTATATGATTCAGATAAAAACAATATAAAAAGGGCAAACTTCTTGTTGTCGCGTAATTTATGGACTTCGTAAGTATGATTCAATTTTAGAAGCCTTTGAAAACTCCCGCTGGCTCAATATGAAAAACCGTATGATTCATCATTTTGGGTTGTTTTTTTCATAAATTGATTACCCTTCCCCATTTTCCCATTTTAATACAAAAACTAATTCTGCGTGAATATACTCACTCAAGAAACATCAGACATAGAAACAAATTAACTGTGCCACAACATCGCACTGCACACTTTCAGAGATCATTTCTTTTTGTTGCTGTAAAACTGTATAATTCATTTCCCGAGCAATTGAAGATATTCAATATCAGGAAATTCAAATACAGATATGAAAATTATATCTATGATGTCAATTATATCAGTAATGTCAACTTTTGCTCATTGGACAAATTAATATATAACAGATCAATTAAATTCAATTATGCATCAATTGTCTTCACAATTTTTTTTTTTTTTTATGTTTCTTATTTCGTGGTATCATCACTGTTAATTGTCGTTTATTTCTGTATGTTCGCGTGCATTATGGAGTGGTGCTTGTTGGTTGAGTTGGAGTAGCTTTGAGCTAGACTTCATCAATGAGTATCAGAATCTCCTGTAACTTATTTTCATTTTCAAATGTATTTTTTCATTGTTTTTTTCTATTATCAATATAACCGATTCATGATTATTATCAATATTATATAATTTCTTTAACCTAGGGGGTACAGGGTATACAGCGTGACTCACGGACGATGGTAGGTTAGACGTTTCTGGAAAACGATCTAAAATATTTTCAGCATTGCGGCCTTGCCACTTCTATCAAAAAGTCCTAGCAATTATATTTTTTTAGATAGAACACCTCGTATATTAATACATTTTTGGAATCGTTCTAGTATTCTATTACTTTTTTGTTGATAATGTCCTATACCTATCTCTATATGTTTTCGAGATAAAAAATAAATTGTGCTAAATATGGTCCAAAACATAGCCTTAATTGAAATTAAGTACATCAGTACTCTCAATTCATGAAAAATTGATATTTTGATGATAGTTTGGACACACTCGAAATATTCAAATAACTTCAAAAAATCGACTCCATATCATACAGGGCGTGCTAAAATTACTATTATTTCCATTGTGCATAAAAGTAGTCGAAAGTTCATTTTTTCAAATGAAACCCCCTGTATATTACTCGATAAATTGATAGATGATGAAAAATGCTTCAAGATGATATACATGTCCCTATACCTAAATCGTCGAGTTTTCTTAATAAAGCCGTTTTTATGGAAAAATTGTTATTCACGTTTTACCTACAAGTGTTGAAAGTGGCATTTTATTTTGTGAGTGGGGATTATTGCAAAACAAGCGTCAGCAAGTGGAGCAAACTCACGAGCAAAATGAAATCAATTTTAACAAATGTATCATGCAAATTTTTCTGTATAACGTTACTGCTGATAATAAAAAAAATATAGGGTCCATGGGATTCGAACACACGATCTTTGGATTACAAGGCATATGTTACAACTACATACGCCAACTTACGTTATTTTAAGGAGGATTATTGGTTAGTCATGAAGGACTTTCTACAGTTGGACTGAATACTACTTCGTCATCGTCAGTAACTTCACAGGGATTTAATATCACCAATAGCACGAACTGCATGTGTGAACTTTTCTAAATGATTTTTTGATAGATGTTCTGATTGAAGTATTTCTATCAAACAGTTGTACAAAAAATAATGTTTAAAGAATTTGATTTCTAGGTAGCCGTGGAAATATCAAGCTTGTGACAGTTTGGTGACTTTTATAAGTAATTGATGAATGGTTATTGACGATGTTTAAAAAAATCGCCAAAAATGAATGCAAATATTGATTATTCACACGAAGTTCTTATGAAATTATTTATTGTACACGGACAGTGTGATCAAATCATTGCCAGAACTTGTAGAAAATTCAACCAAATGTATCCTGAAGTAACACCAATGAACGAGAGGAAGTTTGTAAGATTACAAAATAATTTCCTTAACTATGTTAAAAGCGCCTTCAACATTACCAAAACCTGTTACTTCACATGAGGACAATACTTTTTATGCATATCCAGAAACTTCCATTCGCAGTGCAGAAAAAGATTTAGGTGTATCACATGCTTCAGTACAACGAATTTTGAAAAATCACGGAATGCATCCGTATAAATTTACCAAAGTTCAAGCTCTAAAAGCAGAAGACTTCGAACGTAGAATGCATTTTTGTGAATCCCTTTTGATTCATACACAGGAAGATCGGGAATTTTTGTCAAAAATAATTTGAAGCGACGAATCAAAACTTACGAGGGATGGTATTTTCAATAAAAGGAATAAACATTTTTGAGCTTATCATAATCCTCATATTACAAAAGAAATGGGTTTTCAAGAAAAATTTGACCTGATGTCTGTATTCTGAAGAACAATAAAATTAGCTTTTTCATTTACGAAGACACACTGAATGCAGAGAGATATCTCCAAATAATAAGGACGACTGTAACCGATTTCCTTGAAAATTTGCCTTTAGAGGAATATAGGAATTCGTGGTTTCAACTGGACGGAAAGCCAGCTAATTCCACCCAGGAAGTTTCCAGGAAACTTGACGAACTCTTCGACGATCGTTGGTTTAAGCGTTTTGGGCCGTGGGATTGGCCACCGAGATCACCCGATCTCACGCCACTTGACTTTTTTTTATGGAGTGTTTTAAAAGAAAGGGTATACAGTACTCCAGTGCCTACCAAAAGGAATTGCGACGGCGAGTAGTGCGGAGTATTGAAGATCTGGATCCCCAGGAAATTGAATAAGCAACCACAAGTCGCGTACTAAATAACATTTTAAAGTGTTTAGAATGTAATGGACAACGTTTTCAGCATTTATTGTGAAAATGTGATATTTTTTTACAATTTTGTTATTTTGAATCCTCCTATTCTATTATTGTCTGTAGTTTCACATGTTTGATCCCACAAAATCTTACTTTTTACCTAGAAATGACTGATTTTTGGTACAGTTGTTCCCTGGAAACTTTGAGCCATAGTTAAGGAAATTATTTTGTAACTTTACAAACTTCCTCGCGTTCATTGGTGTTAATTCAGGATACATTTGGTTGAATTTTTCACACGTTCGGACAATGATTTGATCACTTTGTTCATGTGTATAATAAATAATTTCATAAGAACTTCGTTTGAATTATCGATATTTGCATTCATTTTGGAAGATGATTCGAAACACCGTCGATAACTCTTTGTGAATTACTTATAAAAGTAACCGAACTGCTATAAGCTTGATAATTCCACTGCTACCTAAATCCAAATTCTAAAAAAAAAATGTTTCTAGAAGAAGCGACTTTATTGAGAAAACTTGACGATTTAGGTATAGGGACATGATATATCATCTTGAAGCATTTTTCACCATCTTTCAATTTACCGAGTAAATTAAAAAAAAAAAAAGTGCATAAAAGTAGTCAAAAGTTAATTTTTTCATTCGAAAAAATTAACTTTTGACTACTTTTATGCACAATGGAAATAATAGTAATTTTAGCACGCCCTGTATGATATGGAGTCGATTTCTTGGTGTTATTTGTATATCTCGAGTTTTTCCAAACTATCGTCAAAATATCAACTTTTCGTGAATTGAGAGTACTGATGTACTTAATTTCAATTCAGGCTATGTTTTGGACCATATTTAGCACAATTTATTTTTTATCTCGAAAACAGATAGAGATAGGTATAGGACATTATCGACAAAAAAGTATTGAAATACCATACCGATTCCAAAAATGTATTAATATACGGGGTGTTCCCCGTAAAAAAATAAAGTTGCTAGGACTTTTTGATGGAAGTGGCAACACCGCAATGCTGATAATATTTTGGATCGAAAGAACAGATAAGGAAATGTAAGAAGTGAAATTTTCAGAAAAATCATGCTTTGCTTTTTCCAGAAACGTCTAACCTACCATCGACCGTGAGTCACGCTGTATAACAATGATAAAAATAAAGACTGAAATGTACCAACCCAATGGAGTTGCTATCAAATTTCAAATAGAAGCCATAGAGCTTCAAATCCTTTTTGTAACTTACAATAATAGTAAAATACTGATAATAAAGGAAAAATTAGTTGCATCATCCAATATATATATATATATATATATATATATATATATATATATATATATATATATATATATATATATATATATATATATATATATATATATATATATATATTCCTTTTTAATGTATATAAAGATGTTTCGTCGTCGGTCGAGGACTTTTTCAATTTAATTCCTTATATTTGAGCTACAATGGAATTTTTTTTTGTCAGTGGTAGTTTTATAATAACCTTATGGTACGTACCTAGGCTGCATTGTTGAAATAAAATAATTTTAGACATTTTTCCTTGTTATTTATGTGGAAGTCATTTGTTTTTTCTGTCATAGTGATCTTGTTGTTCTGATTTTTATTTCACTTGTTAATGGCGGTGGCGTGTTAAAGTGGAGTCGTGAACCTGTGTTTGTGTGAGGGAGGATGATTGCGCAGGGTCAGATACAGGAAACAATCTCATGGCTCTGCGCAATCGGAAAATATCAATCGTCATTTTTCTAAACAACATACGGCTGATTGATTCCAAAATTTCGATGAAATGAAAATAGTTCAAAAAGGCTAAAGGACACGCTTTTATAGCATACGAAACTGAAGAATGAAAAATAAATATAGTTTGGAAAACTAAAAAACACGTTTTTAAAGAACATCGAACCAAAAACTTTATAATATTTTTTTTATAAGCTTAAAACAATAACTAACGAAAAATACTTAGTATTATTGTGAAAAAAGCGTTGGGGCTTTGTGCCATATTTTTGTATATCAAGCGCCCGTCGCTTTTTTCATAATATTACTAGTATTTTTCTTTCGTTATTGTTTTAAGCTTATTTAAAAAAATATTTTCTTACTTTTTAGTTCGATGTTCTTTAAAAGCATGTTTTTCAGTTTTTCAAACTATATTTTTATCGTTTATTTCCATAAAGATCCCTGTTATCGTTACCATATGATTTCCACTTGAATTTGTTCGATAGGAATATTTAGACTCTCAATATCCATATAATAATTCCATGGAATCGATTCATCATTGAAATTATATTACCAAAATTCCAAATGTTGTGACTGTATTCACTCGCGTTTACTCATATAACAGAAATACTTTGCATAATATAATGGAGTACAAATAAGCCATAATAATTCGCAATTTGATTTATGCAAGCTTTACAATTACTGCCATTGCTATTCGGATAACTGTATAATAATTGAAACTAATTCAATAATGCAAGAGTGGGATAATGACTATTTATGCTAATATTTCATCGACAACTACATCGACCCAAAATATTTCATGATATAAACTTTATTGTTTCGGATGTGAATTCACGTTTAATCACCGCATTTGAACATTGATATTCATTGGGTCGGTTTATTGTTGTCTGCGAACATAGGAACTTTTACGGGTAACATTCACGAAATGATAATGTTAATTCAAGTTCATTGATTGAATTTAATTAAATTATCTGGAAGGAAGGGGGCCTTTGAATGTAATTTCATACCAACTGAAAATCATACCAATGAGAACCTGAAGGTCAGCGGTGAAACAAAAGGAAATAATGAATTCATAAAAAATATTTCAAGAATTTTCATAGCATGTCAAGATTCATGAAATAGTTTGCCAGATTATTTTTGTTGAAAAATATATTTTTCAGGTTCCTGGTCAGCTGAATGTTTGTGAGTTAGTTTAATCAACAAGTTCAAAAACATGAAAAATAGAGATAAAGGTCCTTAAAATATGAGCGATAACTCATTCGATTCTGAATCACCTCTAGAAAAATGTTTTTGAAGGATTTTGCTGCAGGTAAAATTGCAATTGTTATTAACAAAATAAGATTGAAAAAAAATGGTATTTAGTTTTTCGTTTATAACTCAAAAAATATTTATATTTGAGCAATTTTGAAAAGAACTCGTTGAAGAGGAGGAAATTTCGAATAAAAAAGTCTTGACTCCCGAAACTCTATCTCCATTATTTATAATTTTGATTTGACGTTGAAAATAGGGTTCCACACGGCTGTTAGAGCATGCGCGCGCTGCCGCTAAAGAGAGTTTATCAAAAGAAATACATTTTTTATAACATAAAATGTCATTTTCAAAATTAAAAAGATTCTAGTAGGTATCTTCTTAACACTTGAATGAATCGAGTCCCTTAGAAAAAAAAATTCAACACCATTTTTCAAAAAGTTATTCAATTGTTAACTAACAAATTGTTTTCCAATTCCGTTGGCATAAATAATGGGATAAAAGGTGTAAATAATTGGCCTGTAAATTTTAAACTTCGTGGAGCCCTTTTGATATATATATATATATATATATATATATATATATATATATATATATATATATATATATATACTTCATACGATCCTGCGATAAAAGTTCATAAACATTTATCAATTTGGTTATGATTTTTTTCAACTATTGCAAAATGAAATATCCAAAATTTTTTGATAACAATTTTATTTTCAATTGATATTTAGCTATGTCTATTTTTACATTAAACGATGGCAGTTATTAACATAGGATATGAATTTTTCACTTAATTTGTTTATTAAATTGTTTTGAACAAATAGAGAAATTCAATATTTGAAAAAAATTCTTTGCTATTTTGTTGTCTAGAGATATTTATGATTTGAAAATAATTTTATTTCCTAATTTTAATTTTTTTTATTTGTCGAAAATCGATTTTTTTATATCTCGATTGTTTAAATAATTAGTTAAAAAATAATTTTGCTTTTGAAAATCATAATTTATACTTTCAAACAGTTTGGTAAAAAAAATATTTATTATTCAATTGTTTATTACTTTAACAATTTGTTATAAACAAATATTGACCAACGTTATATTTTTTTTGTGAAGCAGAAAAATAAAATACCACTGCGAAAAAATACAAATTTACGAAAATTCAATCCTAGTGTCATGAGCATCAAGAAAAAACAGATATATAATTCAAACAATTAGCAATAAAAGTATGATCAATTAGTAATTTTTTAGGCAATTCGTTCCTTAAGAAATTGTCAATTGCAGTATATGCATAATTCAACAAGTCAAAGATCACAAAAGATACGAAAAAGTCAAAAAAAAAAACGAATTTTTATAAACAAATGCATGTAATAGGTAATAAACAATAGATTCGAACTTGATCTCAGATTAATCTGGAAGAGAAATTTATTCTTCATAAAAAAGACTTAAATGTCCTTTACCGTATCTCTAATAGTTTAAAAGATACATCAATTTTTCAATTGACAAGTCAAGTAGGCGCTACAATTACCGAACCGTATGATATCAGAAAGTATTATAATAAATAAAACAAAAATGGATGGCATTTTTTAATATATAGCTGTTATTATAATTTTTTCCGCTTCCAAAAAAAATTTTAACGTTGGTCAAATTGTTAAACTAATGAACAATTGAATGATAGATAATTTTTTTTTGTCAAAAGTGTAAATTATGATTTTCGAAAGCGAAATTATTTCTTAACTGATTATTCAAACAATCGAAATATAAAAAAATCGATTTCAAACGATTAAAAATTGAAAGAAAAAAAAAGTTTGAAATTATATTTATCTCTCGACAACAAAATAGCAATAAGAAATTTTTCAAAAATATTGAATTTCTCTTTGTTCAAAACAAATTACGTAAAAAATTCATATCCTATATTAATGACTGCCATCGTTTAATGTGAATACAGACATAGGTAAATATCAATTGAAAAAAAAATTTTTTCAACAATTTTTAGATATTCCATTTTGCAATAGTTATAAAAAATCATAATTAGCAAATTAATAAATTTTTATGAACTTTCATCGCAGGATCGTATGAAGTATATATATCAAAAGGGCTCCACGGAGTTTGAAATTTATAGCCCAATTATTTATACCTTTTATCCTATTATTTATGCCAACGGATATTGGAAAAACATTTTTTAGTTAACAATTGAACTTTTTGAAAAATAATGATGAAACTTTCTTTTTACGGGACTCGATTCATTCAATGAAGAAACTAAAATTTTTTAAAATTTTTAAAATGACATTTTATGTTATGAAAAAATTATTTTTATAACATTGAAATTATAATTAAAATTATAAATAATGGAGATAGGGTTTCGGGAGTCGAGACTTTTTATCGGAAATTTCCTCCTCTTCAACGAGCTTTTTTTAAAATTGTTAAATAATGATATTTTTGAGTTATTATCGAAAAGCTAAATATAATTTTTTTCAATCTTATTCTGTTAATAACAATTGCAATTTTTTACCTGCACCAGAATCCTTCAAAAACATTTTTCTAGAGGTTATTCCGAATCGAATGAGCTATGGGCTCATATTTTTAGGACCTTTTTCTCTATTTTTCATGTTTTTGAACTTGTTGATTAGACTAACTGAAAAGGTTGTGAGCACTGAGCTCACAGCATGCATAAATTTTGAAAAGCTATTTGAATTATGTAAAGTTATTGAAGAATCATTCTTTTATGCAATGGAACAGGCATATTTTCATTCAGTGACAATTAAATAGGCATTTTGTGTGAAATAAAAACGTTTTCCTAGCAAAAATATTTCATAAAAACCATCCACATCATTGAGAAAAAATAATATTCATTGTCGGCTTTCACACAGTTATTTGTAACAATAGTAATTCACGTAACACATTCGAAAAATACTGTTTTTTGAACGGGTGGACAAAATTATAGCCGTAGCCACTTCGTGGAAGTCTACAATAAAAAAAAACGTTTTCTGACGTGTTGAGACACATTTGTTCATTACAGTCCTTTGTAGAAAAAACTTCCGAACATTTTAATTCACGTAACACATCCGAAAAATACTGTTTTTTTGAACGGATGGACAAAATTATAGCCGTAGCCAATTCCTGGAAGTCTACAATTACAGAAAAAACGTTTTCTGACGTGTTGAGACACATTTATTCATTACAGTCCTTTGTAGAAAAAAATTCGAACATTTTAATTCTCATTTGTATTGAATATTGGAATTCGAACAGAAGATAAGTTAAAAAAAATATGTGTAAAATATGTTTTCTCCGTTAACCAGCTATCGCACCCATACGAAAGACCACCCCTCAGAAGTCGAAACTTGTGCGACCTAAGGACTAACGAGGTCTTACCTTTCAACGTGTGATTTCTAACACGGCACTACAGAATCATTCTGATTCCTATATGTGCGAATCAAGTAGATACTTTTATATCCTACAATCGTTATATTTTGTTGAAATTTCCTTTATCATTATAAATATTTTTCATTATTGGCTTTCCTAATAATATTTGTTGATCTACTTGTTGTTGAAGACTTCTGATTTCTCAACTCTATAAACCGACATTCTTCCTTTTGATGAATGCTATAATCTTTGGGAAAGTGGTCATGTTTATATTTTCCTTCACTTAAATGGAACTTTTCAACATAGAGTATATGCTCCACGAATGGTAATGATCAAATGGATATATCAAAACCAAACCCAACGATGTGTTGTTGGTGACAACAACGATGTACAAACTCCTCCGACTAGCCGGAAAAATGCAAATTTTTCATAAAAAACCGTCTGAGAAGTTGGACTTTCCGGACGGTTGCTGAAAAAATAAATTTGTATAAAATATTATTCTAGTTGTCACTTTCATCTGAAATTTCGTCTTGAATACTTAATATATAACGAAAATATTTGGTTTATTGAAGAAAGATATACCCTTTTTTGAGATTTTCAATGCGCATGCGAAATAACGCCAAACACCCAATTTTTCGATTTCTCTGTCAGTCGATCTTTTATTTTCCATTGAGTCATTGTCGTAACTTGTATTGTCGCAATTCGCAAAGGTATGATGAATTGACATGCACAGTTTCTGCATCTGTGCAGATTCACGAAATATGTTTTTCTACTTGTAGATACCAACAATCGAAACGTCGTGAACTAACGTGACTTGGAATCTCTACACTTTTTTATTTTTTATTGTTTTCTTTTTTCATTCCTTCAATTTTTATTTATTCAATTATTATATTTTTACTTGTAGGTTATTTCACTATCATTTCATTTCAGGTTTATTGTTGCTTAATATAATTGTTATTTTCAACTATTCTTTTTTAATTATTCTTTTTTACTTGTTTCAGGGATTTCAAATCATTTTATATAGTAGACAATGGAAATCCGAACTAGTGAAATTCATTACGAAACATTGTCAATCACCTTCAAACAAACATGTTTTTCTACATTAAAGAGTTGGATTTTGAAATGTTGCAAACGACAAAATGATGATAATAAATGTCTTCATTTCCACATTCCACGTACACTGAAGCACAATCATAATTAGATGAGAAAAAAAAAGAAAAGCAAAGAAGAAAAGAACATGGATGGTATGAAATCTCAATGGGAAGTTCACCAATTGGTGCTCTACCACTTGAAACCCTTGTTGTCTACATTATTTTTATTTTGCATACCTAACCTAAGCCTACTCAACTTTTTGTGTCACTCATCATTTTCTTATTCAACAATCAACTGTTTGACCACATAATTATAGGGAATTGTCTAGTAAATATGTTTTGAGTTCAGTTTGAGAGCACGAAGTTTCCTTTTTCAGAATCGAGAATTGTATTTCATTGTGATTAGACACTTCGATGCATATCGTCTTCATTATTTCATGTTATGTGGCTTTCTATGAAACATTATTTCATTTTTCAGCGTAAGAAATATAGAATTTCTATATTTGATTCAAGTATATGTTCAACCTCTTTCAGCAATCTGACATTATACTTATATATTTAACAATAAATGCACCTATGAATGAACGAATGGCATATCTAATCGCTATCATCAATTAACAATAGAGAGAAAAACACCTACTAATGTGGTATGGTGAACAAGTATGGTATGGTTTGAAAATTGGTTCTTGAAAACAGGTCAATTATCATTCAAAATTTGGGATACAAACAGGTAAATAATCAACTATCGCTTCTAAAACCAAAATTCTCAACAGATACAACCAGAAAATTTCATTTTGTCTCAAAAAGAAAGGCGTTTGTCGATAAAAAAGGTTCATCTGCTGTAATTGTAAAATACTCTGTTTGCTGCAAATGAATACGGTATTCAATTTCAACAAGATTTTGTTGATTTACAACAAATATTCAATGTCAAGAAACTTGTTTCCTTTGGAGCAAATGTCATGTCCTCTATTTAAATATACTTTACAGATATTTGCCTGCAATAAATTTTTATCTTCCTATTGAATTATTTCAGAACTCGGGAGATTATAAAAAGTCTTTCAATCCATGACCAGGAAGATGAAAGGCTTAAGCTATCGCATCCAGGTAACACCACGAAGCAAATCACTGGTCAGCCACATAGAACGAGTGGCTTCCTATGGTAGTGATGATCTTCCCAAGTGGTTACCTCAAGTTTGAAGGTAATTGACAATGTTTCATGATGAATTTCACTAGTTCGGACTACCATTGTCTACTATATAAAATGATTTGAAATCCCTGAAACAACTCGCATTGCCGAGCACAAGAAACACACACAGTGAGAGGAAACCAGCAAATCAGGAATAGCAGACCATGTTTGGGCCCATCAACACAACATCGAGTGGTCCCAAGCTGAGATCTTGCACAGAGAGGAACATTGGTTTAGGAGAAAATTCTAGGAAGCCGCATACATGTTGTCCAACAATATATTCAGCCAAGCCAGCGTAGATATACGCAACATATGGAAACCCATCATCAAGCGAAAAATGGCCAACTCTCGCCAAAACGGTCATCTCCCATGGAACCAGTGAAGCGGAAAATGGAAAGCGGGGATAAGTGAAAGTACTCGAACGACCTATAAATAGTCATCTCTCGGAGGAATCAGTTCAGTCATTACCCGAAGACGATTGTAGATACTAACAATCGAAACGTCGTGAACTAACGTGACTTGGAATCTCTCCACTTTTTATTTTTATTTTCTTTTTTTATTTATTTATTTTTATTCATTCAATTGTTCTATTTTTACTTGTATTTTATTTCACTATTATTTCATTTCAGGTTTATTTTGGTTAATATAATTGTTATTTTCAGCTATTCATTATCAATTCTTCTTTTTTAGTTGTTACCTCAAAATCAAGAGAAAGAAAGAAAGTAATTTGAAGATACGGAAATGTTCAGCAACCTGATATTGCCCCATTGATATCTCAACGGCACATTGGCAACGTGTATAAAGTTTCTTCAAAGAACGAAAAGAATTTGGAGAGTTTTCTTATAAGACATGCATCAACTAACAAATATAAACAGACACATAGATAGGGGAGACTGGGGCAAGTTGAGATAGCTGAGACAAAACTCGTTATACAAGGAAAATCACACTCTTTAATAACATTCTTTAACAAAAGAGGTAACCATTATACATTTCTCTCTTATAATTGAACGTTGTAGCATGCAAAATTTTTTTTGGCAAATAATGAAAAAATAAACTCGGCAAATTTCCCGTTTTCCCCCATAACTGGGGTGAAATGGGAAACGCTGTGGGGCAAAACGAGTACGCTTTTTAATCGGGTAGACAGCGTTCACAAATGTGTGCCTCTTCATCTTCCTCATCTACTCCGGCACATGAATTATGCGCCCAACCGTGGCACACGCCGCAGATGACCCAACCTTCGGTTGAATCTGAGTATAAGTACCCACAATAGATGCAAGCACAGTCATCATCCTCTTCTTGGGATGAACTATCTTCCGATTCAGTTTCTTTTTTGCACCTTTTGGTTTGACGCTTTTTCTGCAGGTTTTCCTTGTCAGTTGTCTTTTTAATCTTCTTTGCAGTCTTTTTTCTAGGTTTCTTTATTTGTTTTTTACCTTTTTCAGTCACTTGATTATCAGTACATAGAAAATGTTATTTTAATCACAAGGGCGGGGCAAAACGGGATAGTATCCCATTATGCCTCGATCATCTTGCCCCGATCCACACGTAGGTAAAAAAGATGACGCAATTTTAACCTCAAACTTTACCGGCGAAAAAATCTGGTTTGAATTTAATGTTTTGGACTACTATAATAAGCTAGGGATTGAAATAATACATTAACACAGGTACTTACATGTCTGTACATCAGTTTTCGAATCAAATATCGCGTAAAAACACTTGCAATATCACTTTTTTCTCTCTGCAACGCAAAAACGAGTTCTAACCTGTTCGCTCTGCTTGGACACACTAGCGGAGAGTGAAGTTCGTGCAAATGGCGCTGTCGCCACTCCGAACACGATTACTATTCACGCACACAAGCTTACTTCCCGTGCTGCCCCGAACTTCATCTTGCCCCGGTCTCCCCTACTATTGTATGTGTCGGTTTTCTGTACTACCGTACAGGGAGGATTAAAGAGAAACTTGATGTTGAATCTATATCAAGAACAACGAAAACCATCAAAAATATTCAACCAATTATATTTCCAATAACTCAATAGAAGAAGTACCTTTTAATTTTCAAATTCATTAACTCCGGGGAAATTCTGCCGTTCTCGTATTATTGTTCCCTGTGCACGTCCTAGTCTGAAAATAAAAGAGAGGCCGACAGAGACCAATAATGAAAAAGTTAAAGTTGCATTGAAAGCGATTTAAGGAAATACTTCCCGTTGAAGAGTCACTTGAAAGTTTTTCATGAACTAATCAATGTTTGGAAGCATTGCGCTTCTGATCATTCAACCACAACTTCCATAATTAGACTTTCCAGGAAGTTCAAATGTTCGTTTCTCTAGAATACGAACTTTTTCGCATCGAAATGCAGAGTTGGGCCCAATCGAGTATTAAGTTAGATTTAGTGCGGATTGAAGTTTGATATTTGGAAGTCAACTCACAAAGGCTAAACTTATTTTCAGGTTCGTTTATTTCGGTGTTTATTCTTTATAGTATTCGAGAAAAACTTTGCTTGGGCTGGACTGTAGATTATCGCTTATCAAGAAGGTATCACGAAGAACACAAGAAATAAAATACAAGTTATAACGATGTCGAATTAAACAATCTTTCCGACACAAAAAAGAGAACACGGAATACAAAATTAAAATTGTATTCAACGCCGTTGTATTTTTTTATTATTATCAAAACTCAATAAAAAGTAACATCTTTGAAAACTAAATGAAAAAAAATGTTTTTCGTTCATCAGCTATGACTATTTCTATCGAACGACAACTACCAGAAATTGAAACTTGGGCGAGCTGAGAACTAACGAGGTCTTACCTTTCAATATGTGACTCATATCACGAGTTGGCCAATTCGCAGTGAAAATCAATCTTTCGACCATCGGGCTTGAACCACCGTTCCACATAGCGCTCTTTCGAATGAGTAGAACGAACTACTTACACTGAGCAATCCACTACTTCAGATCCATTGATTTTCTTCTGTGAGTAAACTTGACTTCAACCACAAAATGAAACTCATATCGAATAGCCATTATGATTCCTGGACTTTTTTGAACTCTGTTGATTTATTCAGAGGAGTCTGCAGCAAAGCGCACATTCTGAGACCACTCTCAGGAAAAACGTTCGTTCGCCTGTGATCGTAATGAAGGAAAATACAAATACAAAAAATATTCAACATTTATAAACTTTGACAAAAAAATCAATAGCATCAACAAGTCAGCTCTATTTTGAGAAATATTTTCGATTTCTTCAACTCTGACAATGTGCCAAATACTGTAGAGTAAAGTGACCAGGACTGTAAAAAACAGGTTAAAATTATATTTTCATTTTGTGAAAATGGCATAAACACAACACACAAACCATAAAACTATAATCTGACGATACATCAAAATAATTTCATAATGGACCAAAACAATAATCAAATAGAATCCGACTGAGGTATATTTTCAGGAGATATTGATTTTTGGAAAGAAAAACAAAAACAATTGATTTGAAAAAATTCTTCACAAAGATGTGCGGATTATGCAATTTTGTATAAAAGTAGTTACTTCAAAAAAATGTTTTTCTTTCATGTCATTCAATATTTATATGAAAGTTATTCCGAGAGGGGTCTGTGCCTGAAAGTTTCTTTTTTACATGATCTACACATCTTTCCAAAGAGTTCATTTTGAAGTCAATGGTTGTCTTCCTTTCTTTGAAAAGTTCCCACATTTTTTTTGGACATAGATGAAGAAGTAGAAAGCCAAAACCGTTTTTTTCCTAATTCATGAAGGCTGTGGGCCCGTATCATCACTACATAGTATATTCAATAAGTAAAAAAATATGTTTAACGGTTTTATTGAAAGACAAATGTAGATGATGTACTGAAAACTGAAAAAAATTCGGGAGAACCTGCAATCAAATAGTACTCATATTCTTGCACTCACGGAAACCAAAGTCAATGCTCCAACCCCGTCAATTTTCTATATTCCGGCTATGATTTTCACACTCAATTCAAACATATCTTCGAAATATTTTTTTTCATCAGAAGCGATCTCTCCCGTCAACGAGAGGAAATGCTGGAACCCCGAAACTTTGATGTTATGTGGTTCGAAATAATATCACAGAAAAGCTGGGGCTTTTGCAATAAGTAGCATACTCACTCAAATTATGGATGAGCCAATCAGGATTCCGGACCATAATGGAGAATATGCTAGTCTTCTGAATCTATATCTAACAACCAATCTAGATATTTATACCGTCACCGTAAGGTCTCTATTGCAATCTTCTGACCACAAACTCATTTCCGTATTGAGTGAATTACCGATAGATGTTGGGGAACAATCTAAGCCCCGCAAAGTTCGGTATTAGGGATCAGCTGAATGGGAGGATCTTCAAGACAATTTCCGAAAATTCCCCTGGCTAGATGTTTGTTTAAGTTCAAAAAATCAATCAATTTGTGCTTCTGAAGTCACGGAAGTTATTGAATCATCCATGAATGCATATATTTCTCTTTCAATGAAACGACCTTCTAACGGCAAACCTTAGTTCAACAAAAACTGCGACCAAGCTGTCGCCTCCAAAAATCTCGTCTACCGGCAGTGGCGAAAAATCCCAGTGCCGAAAACCAAACTAGGTTTTTTAATGCTTGTAACAGTTGCAAACTCAGTTGAATGAAAGCGAATAATCTCACAATCAGAGAATTAGGAAACTGCTTGTCATTTCTAACGAGTCTAGATCCTTCTGGTCGGTACTTGAAGCTGTTAATCAGAACTTTACAAAATCCACAATTTCACCACTAACACAAGCGGATGGTTCAATTGCAACAGCAGCCATAGTAAAGCAAACCTACTAGCTGAATAATTTGCGTCTCACTCCACTGGATTTTCTGGAAAAAGCCCACCCACTATTCCCACACTGGAATTCACAATGCTGGAAATTATTTTTTGACAGCGTCTAGTCAGGCGAATTTTGAAACAAGTGCCCGTCAACGTACTTAAAAAGTGCGCAAATGAACTCGCACCAGCATTTTGCAGACTTTTCAATATGTCTTACAATAAAGAGGTTTTTCCCTCTTGTTGTCAGATTGATCGCATTTAGCCTACTCCAAAAAGGGCAAAAAAAAATCTTCCAAATAACTATAGACCAGTCGCTTTGCTATCAGTGATATCAATAATCATGGAGAAATATCAAATATTTGGAAGGCTTCAATATCTTAAGCGATAGTCAATATGGCTTTCGGAAACAAAGATCAACAGGCGACCTTCTATCGTATGTCATTCATATTTGGAATAACGCAATCGAAAAACGTGGAGAGTCAAAAGCTTTTGCGCTTGATATTTCTAAGGCCTTTGACCGTGTGTGGCATAAGGGTTTGTTGGTCAAACTTCGATGCTAAAGCTTGCCGGATCATTTTTGTCTATGGCTCTTCAGCTTCCTGAAAGAACGTTTCCTGCAAATGGGCTTCGATGGATATTTCTCGAATACTTTTATCATCATCATTGCTGTTTCCCAGAAATCTATATTGTCTCCAACTCTCTTTTAATTGAATATCAACGACTCATTGGGGAAAACCAAGAATCCAATATATTGCTTCGCTGCCGAAGCTGTCTTGTCATTACAGATTCCAGGACATCCGCTATGGAGGCACATCTTCACCGGTAAGTTGAATATCCTAATGAGTATCTAGAAGTAATTTCGAATTGAGGTGAAAGTAACTAGTTTCAATTCAATGCCATAAAAACCCAGGTATCGATTTTTCCCGAAATGATAAATGTTCCCAAACCAGATATAATAATGCCAGGTCAGACAATTCCGCTTTCTACTTCGGTGAGTTTGTTGGTGGTTGAAATATGTCTTGGTGCAATCATATCGCTGGAATTACAAATGCTGCTTTTCAAAAGCTTGGAACACTGTTCCGAACCAGAAAACTGTACCCACCTCAGCAACTTTTGATGCTTTACAAAGCTCATATCAGACCTTCCTTGGAGTACTACTGTTCTCATGTTTGGAGCTCCGCCCCCAAACATACCCCAAAACTGCTGGATTCCATCCAGAAAAGAGACATCCGCCTGAATGGAGACCTGAACGTCATGTGCAACCTTGATAGCCTGGAACATCGAAAAAGGGTTGGAGATTCATCTCTTTCTATAGATACTTTCACAGGTATTGTTCAACCGACTTGGCACATTTGATTCCACCAATAGAATGGCGTTTATGTGGAGTAAACTTCCTGAGAACGTTTTTCCAACTATTCAAATCCAATGTGAAACACTACTTTCGCACAGGCTCCGCTCTGAGAGCACCTTGAGGATTTTTCTGTTGTGCTTGTGTTTCGTCCTTGAAAAAAGATGTTCGACAAATTTCTAATCAAACACAACTTCATTAAATTCAAATTAGGTGACATTTCACAATTATTGATGCACCCTGTACAATTATCATTCATCCCACTGGCTTTTCAATGATGTGTCACTAGTGGGGATTTGTTATTCATTTTTTTTTTCAGTTGGGGTGAGTGGGGCCTAGGAGGGATGATGAAGGTGGAGTTTTTTGTTACAATTCATTTTTCCCTTCCTACTGTTTTGACAATTTTTCAATGTCATCTTCTGCTTGTGATATTCAGCACATTTTAGGTTTTCAAATTGTCACATTGTATATTGTTAGCATTCACATTCACTGGAACTTATAATATAACCTTCTTCAAGATATAATATCATTGCAATTTGATTGAGATTGGTGTGGTCAAACGATGGCGAATTGGTCAGTTGACTGGTACATTATGAACATTGGTTCAATCCTATCTCAGGAATCGCACGATTACTCTCAACTCGCCCAAGTTTCTACCTTTGAGGGTTGCCGTTCACATGTGCAGCATCTCCCGCTTATGTTGGGCTTTTTCAACATTCAATCTATGAATAAATTTCTTTTCGATGATGAACTTCTTTAGAATGTGCTCTGAAACATTATTCCATACAAAAACTTGCAAAGTTCGAAGCAAACACGAACTGTTATTTGCTGTTAGACAATGCACTTTTATTAAAAACTTTGCTAGCAATGCATTACAATCCTGACACAAGGACTACAATTGCAAAGTTTCTAGTATACGAGCTTTCAACCAACTATTGCAGAGAAAATAAAATTCCACACTGGTTCATGTCACAACTATGATAGATTTGTTACTTCACGTAGAGGTCGACTTCCTCGGAAGTTTCCCAGAAAAGTTAAATAAACCGTCTGAGATTGAGCATTTACTTGTTGATCAACCTTGCTCCAGAAGTTTGAGTATCTAATATATCTCGAAACTTCCGTGAAAGTTATTTATTTAATGTATTTCAATATAGTGCTTGTGCTCAAGAGTTAATTGCTTCTTCGCCAACTGACATGGAGACCAGTGATTAAATTCTGCTAACTTTATTTTCATTTTACTACCCATCTCGGGGAGCGTAACACAAAGTACCCTTCTTTGATGAAGTTTCATAAATGTGATATGATGAATAAATCACTCCTTGTTTTGTCGAATCGAATTAGTATTTCGGAAATGTTAAGTGCCAATAATAATTGACATTTATGAAACGCGCCACTTTTGTTTGATAACTATTAAATGAAGTAACAGAAACAATAGGCTGTCACAGTTTGAGACAAGTGTAACAAACAATCTTGAAAAAATGAAAATGAATGGGAATCAAAAATGTCTCTATCAGTATTGATACTCATGACTATGAAGAGAAAAATTAATGAAACCAAAATACCTGATATACATCCTTACTGGGCATTCAACATTACTCATAACTCATGAACTTAAAACAAATCGAAAAAAGTTATATTCTGACAACCTGTTGAGCGTTTAGATTGGCCATGTGTAGTGATAGCAATTAACCGATGCAATTAGTAGATGAGTTCATCTAATAACATTACATTTTCGAATGTTTCTAGCAAATCTTAATGAAGCATCACAACATATAGATACACAAACGCGTTACAAATAAATCAAACACTCCGACTGTACATGATGTGTTCCTGTTTTACAGAGAACCTGATATTTACGTCGATATTATAACGATATCATTTAAATTGGAAAGTGAATATTTTGAGGATAACTTGTGTATATGTGAAAAGAGAGAGAGAGAATATACTTCATTGTCAAAAAGTAATCTTGTGGACTGAAGAATTGGCGGTTCGTATTGGATAATTTTTAATAACCCAGTTTTTGATAAAACATCTCATATGGCAGGACTGGTTTTATGGATTTAAGAAAAGGCACCCTAATATTTCACTACGTAAACCTTCCACTTCTATCAATGGAATTACGGCTTTTAATGAAACAGAAGTGAAAATGTTCTTCAATAATTTGAAAAATTTGCAAACCAAACACCACTTTAATGCCAATCGAATATACAATGTGTACAAGATAGGTCACAAATTCAAGGATTTCAGCACCAAAAGGCCAGAAACAAGTCGGTATGGCAACACGTGGTGAAAGAGGTACTACAACGATAGTTGTCTGCGCTTGTAGTGCTTCAGGAAAGTATATTCCTCCATTTTTCATTTTCAACAGAAAACCTATGAATGCTCAGCCGTAAGTGATTCATGTTGGATCAACGATAACTTATTTGTAGATTGGTCAAACCAGTTCATATCTTTTGCTAATCCAACAGTTGCAAATGAAGGTGATGAAAAAAAACAGGTATTATTGCCTGATTTGTGATGAAAAGTATGAAGATCCACCTGATGAAGACTAGATAAAATGTTACAAATGTAATTTATGGGCCCACGAAAACTGTACGAGTGGTGGTAGTTCGAGGCTTTGTTTGTGATTTCTGCTCTGATTGGACTATGTTCATAATTACCCCACAGACCATCCGCAATTACCCCACGTGTTGCGGGGTAATCCCGGACTCCAATGTTTTGTTTTTGTATTAATATTCTATTTTATATGTAACATTTATCTACGTTGATTATGTGAACATGAGATTGATTAGTTATAGTTAACTTTTAGTAATGAATAACATTCATAACCTCAACTGGTTTTCTTTAATTTTAATATTTCCTTAGGTTTCGCAATTATCCCACTCTCCCCTACGTACTGTCTCACAGTGAAACAACGGATGTCTACCAGTGAGGATGACAGTGTTCCATGTAAGTGAAATTGAACTTCTTTCATTTATTATATTGTGTAGGAATCCTGTGAATAATATCTGAGTCGATTCCATACGAATATTTAGAATAGAGTCAGGTGTTTTTCGAATAATTCAGCGTTCATAAATTTCGAAAATATTTTCTCTGTTCCGAGAGGGCTTTTCTTTCAGTTTGTATCTGAAAGTAAGTTTTTTGCATGATGTACAGATCTTTATATAGAGTAACTTTTTTGAAATTGATTGATGTCTTTCTTTCTTTGATAGAATCCCTCTTTTTTTTGTACATAGATGGAGAAGTAGAAAGTCAAAACCTTTTTTTCCCTAAAAGTAACACGTTGTGAATTTACCCCATAAAAAACAAATTCTGAACTAACTGAATCACGTTCACTGAGTCGGAGTGAATATTCATCTTGCAGGAGTATTTGAAAGATCTGATACTTGCTGTAAATCCTTCCTTCCTGTCTCGATATTTTAGATGGATGAAATTCCGATTTTTCAAACGCCACTTGCTTGAATTGATGGAGGAGCTTTGGGGAAAAGGGTCAGAAAATATTCATGTTCCATAATGGGAAGCTGCTGTAAGTTCTGAGAGGGTGTCTCTGTGTGTATGTTATTTTTCACCCTACTTTAAGTGGCTGTCAATCACGAGCATATGGAAATCGAGTGATATATATCGATGACACTCCTCCGCGAAATAGTGTTTGGAAGGTTATCGTGAGAGTTTTCGGGTCTGCTTGATTCTATTTTAGGGGCATCTGATTCAGTTTACTGTTCAATCTGGATGAACGATGAGTAGTGGAGTTCTAAACAGACTCAAATGTACGGTTGTTTGCTCACTATAATAATAAGCTCTTTCGGACAAATCACATGTAGGTACGAGGTGTGAGTCAGTTATATGAAAGCACAATTGAGGGTTTTCTGGCCGTGGTCTGCAGGTTTTTACGCCTGACGTTTCGTCTACTGTAGCGGTAAATATTTTCAAAGACGATATGGTAACGATTGCAATACCCCAGCTGGTGCTCTGATTCGTGTTGCTGTTGTATCCAACGCATCAACTACTATTTCCGTACTGGGCGCTCTATTGATATCATTCCTAATTTTATTACTTCCAATTCATGTACTTCTACGGACAGGTAGTCAGCTTTTATTAATATTCATTGTCTCTTCTTCTCTATTGAAATTATCTCTATGCTTTTGAGTCTCTATTACCAGTAAACAGAAAAACATAAAATTACAAAATTACATAAAAAACGTTGACAATGTACTTTTACGATCGATTCGGTATAAGACACACTTGGTATCAATTTCATTACATGATAATTTATGTGAATATTTTCATTGAATTCGTAATCCTTGTCGTAAAATTACGTGAATATTTATTGAACTATCGTATTGAAATTTCAATGATTTGTAAATTTAACTGTATGAAAATGTGAATCCACTAATGAAATTCCATTTCAGAGATACAATTTTCTAAAATATTGTAAAAGTTTGAATTTGAGAAATAAGTTTCAGTTCGATATGTAATTCCACTTTACCCTGGTGAAGGTCCACTTAACCCAAAAAGAATTGAATTTTCATAACTTCAATCAAATGTACATCAATTGGAGACATTGATTTCTACTTCTACCAGAATGAGATTCAAGATAGAAATGTAAACATCAGCGGGGCCTTCATCAACATGAAATACTGTGAAAATGCAGGGCTTCACACAAACCTTCACCTGAACATTCCGTGGAAATAAATCATCACAATTTGGCTATGAAGCAGGAAACCATCAACTCCAAATATGTAATGATATTCGAAACCATGAATTGATTTTTGATAAGAATATATCATGAATCGAATGCTTGGTCAACAAAAATATTTTAGATACTCACCAAATTTTGTAATATTTGTTGCATAATATATGTAAAATTTGTATATGTTACGGGCATTTTCATAAGTCCGGAAATTATTAATAATTGCCGGTCTGTATTTACAATTGGGCAATGTGATTGAAACAGCATGATTAATCACTTTTCCTGGCCATTATGAATAATGCCCACCCTACCTTGGACAAGGTAATAAAATAGGTGAACTGTAGTACTTTTGTTTATTAAATGAAAAAAAAATACAAAATTTTCATGAAAAGTTAACAAAAAATAAACTATTGAACATATTAGTCACAAAATAAATAGTTAAAAATGTAAAAACATCAGTAGTTACCTACTTTTATATTGATAAAAATATTACTTGAGAAAAATTGTTTAAATATTAGTTAACTGAGAAAAATCAACAAAAATATCTAATAATTAAGGACTGTACAAGAAAGTTATCAAGTTTAGAATTAATCACAGGAGCCGTGAGAACAACACCAACCGCGGCAATGGAATTAATCACGGGCCTGACCCCTCTTGATCTGTACGTTAAGGAGGTTGCCTTGATGGCCATGGTACGATTGCGCACGGCTGGTGTAAACCTCGAAGTAGGAATGGGTCAATTGAGGCTGGGCCTGTGGATGGAAGCCCTATTAGCCTTGAACAGACAACGTATAACCTCAGGGCTAGTACTAGAGTGTCAGCAAGATTTAGCCAAAGCCTCGGTAGATAATAACATTATCCTAAGGTGGGTTAAAGGGCACGACAGGAGTAAAGGTAATCGCATTTTAGGACCCAGTGGCACCTTCGGCCTGATGACTTCGACAATTACGGAACTAGTCAAGTGTTACACCCATGCTCAATCCTTAAAGAGATGGGACGAAACCAAAGGATGTAATCTTACCAGGATCACCTTGGGTGATCTTGTGAAGCTGGCTTCGAAGAAATATTTGGCAATGACCAGGAAAAATCTACGCCTAACAGTAGGATTTCTGACTGGTCACTGTCAACTAAGAAAACACCTTCATAATATGGGGCTGGTGGACACACCTTTATGCAGGATGTGTGAACAGGAAGATGAGACTGTCAGGCATGTCCCGTGCGAGTGCCCGGAGTTATCGTCAATAAGAGAGTGTGTGTTCGGCGAGTCTTGGCCTACACCTGCTGATATAAAGGAGATGTCTCCCAATGACCCGTCCACCTTCGTGGAAAGGACAGGATGGACGATGACCTAGGAGGACAACTCCTCGGGAGGATGTAAAATGGGTCACATGTGGCCTAAGTACTGTGGGCTTACACTCGCCCTCCCTACTATACAGATACAGACACAGAGAAGTTTAGAATTATTTATTCTTGCAAGATGAGTTTTTGTGACATTTGGAATTGCAAAGAATGTTTGATTCCTTGCATTTAGAACGTTTTAAATTACAGTCACCACTACAGTTACAATGCTGGAAGCCTTGTGCAACAAAATGAGAGTGTCTTCGAACACTTCTCGAAGAGTAATATCAACTTCTGGAACATCGTCGATTGAAATGAACTTTTCTTTACACACAGTAAACTCATTTCTGGAGAACAGTTGGTTTAAAATACCGTGTTTAGTTCCAAGTTTTTCTTTTTCGGCAGACATACTAATAGCAATTATATTACGACTCTCCGTCTTGGCTCGATCTAAATCTGGTATCTACTCGAACGCTTTGGCCTATTTCTGCAATAGGAAATTTTGCATTTGAACGCGCCAACATTTTTTTGGCTTGCTTATCAAGTGATTCTTTAACTACATTACCAGCCTTCCGAATTTCGTTCGATTTTGCGTTAAAAAAGCAGCCTTTTCATTATCAGAATTTTCCTTTTCATTGATCATATCGACAGGAGGCTGTTGATCGGCTGCTCGCGGGTTTTCATTAATTATGTCCACACTCACAGGGGGTTGTTTCAGTTCAGAAGGCTGTTGATCGTCTGGTCGAGGGTTTTCATTTATTATGTCCACAGTAGGTTGCTGATTTTGTGGTAGACTATCGGCAGAATGTTGTTCCAGTTCAGAAGGCAGTTGATCGTCTGCTCGAGGGTTTTCATTCATTATGTCCACAGTAGGTTGCTGATTTTCTGGTAGACTATCGGCAGAATGTTGTTCCAGTTTGAAACGGGGTTCAGGTTCAATCGTAACAGAAATAAAACCAGTAACAGCGGCTGAGTTTTCATCTATGTTTTCGCTGTCTTCGTTTACGGCATCATCCGCTCATCATCATACATTTTGACCTTCACTGGAATCACTATCTTTCAACATTGCTTCAAGGTCCTCTCTACTCACTATCTCCGTTAACCCGTCAAATGATGACAAGACTGATTTTCAACCTACTTCGGGTTTGCAGCCGAACATATGACTTATTACATGGACCACGGGCCGTCGGGCCTTATTGGTAATGGCCGGTCAAAGTGATAAATTAATGACTTTGTCCATCGCTCTTGGGCATTATCAATAATGGCCGGTCCTTATTAATAATGCCCGGTTTATCACGTTGCCCGTAACATATACATATGTGAATACTGTTTTTTGGTTCATTCTGTTCGAATACCTATGAAACTTACTGAATGAACGTTCCGAATTCTTGAATCTTTGATTCACAAGCATTCCAAAAAACTTAAACTTTTCTTTTCCAAATAAAGCACGTCGTAGTCTTGATTGAACTTTTGCAAATGTGAAAACTAACTGTATGGTGTCACTATTTTGGTTTTAAGACTGGCACGAGTGGCTAACTTCCTCAAAGGTTCATACATTTCGATGACTGGATATTACGCTGCGTTTCGCGTATTTATGTTGAATCTTCAGGTAGTTTGGTGTATTATTATCTTTATCTGGCTTAGGTAAATTATGTAACGCTTGTTTATATTGATTCAGATAATCTGGTATGATAATACTTGTCCTGGATTTCGTAAATTATTTATCAATAAAGTTCGTTGACCCTTCACTTCCAAAAATCCACGGGCTTCAAACCCGGAAAATAGTGACACTGAAAACCTCAGAAGCATTTTGTACTTCTATGGTCTTTCATTATTTGATAGAAAGATATCTAAGTTTAGCAAATATAAAGTTTTCAGTCAACTCATTTATTCCTGATGTATCCGACACTGGAGTATTTATTGTCTTGATTGTTTTTAATGAATAGGTATCGGCACATTATAGCACACGAAATCATTTTGTTAATAATAGATGATCCACTATTATTTGAAAAAACGCCTAATGCTTCTGATATTTTAAACATCAAACCAAATATACTGTCGAAACAACATTCATAAATTCATGTTTTTTTTTTATTAAGAAGTATTTGAAGTAATATTGCCCCAGTTATTTCAATACTCCAATTAGTAAAAAATTGATTCATCTAAATAAGTAAAATTATGAGTTCAACTGCGAAACACGGCTTTTTGATCATGAATGTTCGATATTTCGTGAACTCATGAACAAAACGTGTTAAACTGAACATCGGGTCGGAAATTACAAGTAGTGGCGCAAAACTTCGACTTTTATGATAAATTTATTCATACTTTTCAAATGGAGTGTTTCAATGGAAATTTTTTCGTATGGCTACTTATTGGTAATAACTGAATGAGAAATATGTTGTTGCTGGTATCTTTTCATTATGAAATATTAAATTGCGTTCAATAGAATATTAAGTACATTTTGCTAAATTTTGTAACGCAAGTTCAAAAGATAGTAACGACTTTATAATTATTATTAATAATATAATCACTTTGAAAAAACAACATGTTTTACAGCATCATTATAGTCATTTTCAAATATCCATTCCACCATGACCATTCTCTCATATTTCTCAATAAAACGACTCCTTCTTATTTCATGAAAAGCCGAACTCCATTCTCTATCTTTAATCACAATTTTTCGCTGGTGGATTGCAACATTTTATTGCACATTTTATTTGTTTGAGTTTCTGCTGTTCCGTTTCAGCCAAGAATTCGATTTCCCCTATAGTTTATTGCGTATAACCAGCACTCCATTTATGAGTCCAGCTTCTGCATCAATATCCACACATCAATAGATCGTGGCAGGCGCTGATCCGTCCTTGAATGGTTTCAGGTTTATACCCGAGTTATCACAAGTTGGCTATTCAACTCGTGTGCAAAGAAGGATTTCGACAGTTTGTGCTCCTCGAAAACATGTACATTGCCCAGAGGCGTGCAACAGATTTGGTGAGTTGGGATTCTTCTATTTTCACATGTTTCATTTTTGTAACGGAAAAAGTAATAATTCTCTTTGGAGAAGTAGCCAATACTTCAGATTATGTCCCCAGTCACAAAATATTCTTCTTCATAGATCTAGATACAATACAAACTGTTATTTCTGAATGACTTTTAAATATTTATTTGTGGATAACTAAGATTATTGTGTATTTCAAATTGAATATCAAATGAATAATATTATAATTATTAAGTTATTTACATAATTCAGTTTATTATCAGAAGACTCTTGAAATACAAATCAATCAACAGAATTCCGCTTATTGAAAGAGAAAAAGAAAAAACACTTCAAAAAGTGTTGCTTTGTTGCCTCCTGTTCATAAAAGAGTACATATGCCTCCTCACTCACAAGCGATTTTGGTAAAATTGGGGACACGTGTGAATCTTTATATTCATTCCACGTGCCACTATAAGGGTGTCTGCAATATGCTGTGTAATGCCTCTCGTAAGTAGTCCCACTGTGATTCAAAAGTGCATATAGATTGTTACTTCAAGGAGCCACATTGTCTGCTGAATAATTGCTCATATCTAATCCTGCCTCTGAATCGTTCCGTTGGAGAGAATCTTTTTAAATAAATCACTGAAATACGGGGAAACTTATAGATTGATAGGGACTTGCACCTCAAACAGGTTGTATGAATTCAAAGATATATCATCATAATATAATATCCTAATGAAAATTCGAAATAAATTTCGATGTTACGAAAAGGCAGACATCACTTTCCACTAAGGTTGAGAATGTGATGGATTCTGGTGTTATGATGTCATCACAAATAAAAATGTTAGTTGTGCTACTTTCGATTTTCCATCTTAGACTAGTTCATTTTGGAAAACAGATCAGCCGTTCCTGAATAACTTACAGTTCAACATTATTTTTGAGAATCTGTAAACAAACGGTAAATGTCATAACTCCATCAAAATAATCATTCACTTCAGTTTATTTCAATAAATATTAACCACTTTCTGACAAATTCTATGCCATGGAATTTTTTTGGAGTACTTGATTTCGTGAATAGAATAGAATAGAATAGAATATTTATTTACCAATATTTGATACAATAGCACGTCACTTAAATATCACACACAAATAAATATCACAAATGTCACAAATAAATGTAGAGTCATGTAACAAAATGAATAAAAACTGAATCATCACATTTTCACACATGAACATATTTACAAATATGATTGTATAATATGACTTATACTTGTCAATTTCACAAAAAAACAGGTGTATATAAGACAAAACAAAATATTTGTCAGGTGTATATGGGATAAAACAAAATACTCACTCTACACAAAAAGTTTACACAATGAGGAAATAATTTAGATTCCTCATTCCTCCTATTTTCCCTTTGACAGGTCATTTATTTCTATTTATAAACTCATCTATACTATAAAAAGCATTCAGCATCAAATATTTTTTTATTTCATTTTTAAATGAAGATAACGTCATTTCTTTCATAGGCTGAGGAACACAGTTATACAAAATAATACAGTTATGGTATAGAGAGTTTTGAATGCAGCTGTTTCATGCCCAGGTATCGACAATAATTTTTTATGTCGTGTATCGTACATGTGCCTTTCCGCAGAGGTATTGAAAGAAAGTATATTAGTTTTCGCGTACACCAGACATTTATAGATGTAAATGCTAGGTACCGTAAAAATATTATTATTTATAAAAGTTTCTTTACAGCTATCTAAGCGATTTATATTGAAAATCAGTCTCAGTAATCTTTTCTGAGCAACAAAGACGCGCTGTAAATGACTCGATCGTCCCCAGGTTAATGATTTCTAGAATAGACGTGATTGAGTAATATACATTTTAGAGTTTACGTATTACGTTGTTCCAAAAGTTTTCTCCATTTCGATGTCATGTGTTTTTGTAGCTCCATATCTCAATGATTATTAATTTTTCTCTGTCATGGTATATACTGCTGGATTAAAGATTTCATACTCTATACATTGATACTGTTCACTTCTCTGCAAATTTAGATTTTTTGATTCTTTTCAGCGTATTACTGAAGTTGTCAATCGATTTTTGGCCATTTTTCCTATATGAATTCAAGCTGAACCGAAGCGCATCGGAAACAGCCCAAAAAATTGTTCAGGCATTTAGCGATGATAGTGATAATGAAGGCACTGTTCGACGTTGGTTTGTAAAACAAAGTTCCCGGAGATTCTAGCCTGACACCCTTACAAAGGAGGGTGCCGCAAGCAGCTTCATCGGACCAGAACCTGTCATTGGCATCGCTTCAGTTTTTGCCAAATAAAGATTGAACACCTGGATGGCAAGATGATTTATAAAAAGATTTGGAAAAGCTGAATACACGAATTTGAATTAATGAATCGAAGAGGTTTTTTATTAAAGTGTATAATATTTTAAAATTCGACGAAAGTCGAAAGCGCTTTGCAAGAATTTTAAAATATTATACACTTTAATACAAAACCTCTTCGATTCATTAAGATGATTCATGACCTTCTGGCAGAATTTTCCATGATTGGCTCACTGCAAGGCGTTGATCCACCCTTCGATGCTTGATACCAAACAGTTTGTGGACTACAGTAGGGATAAACTACGATGTCTAACAGACCTTCCAACAGGTGACTGTCATTTGAATCATCATATGCAGAGACTCGGACTGTGGGAAGACAGTGTGTATCGCCTCTGTTTGGAAAATGATGAAACAGCAGAGCACATTAGAGTTCGGCAGAGCCGTACTCTCACCATCTGACCTGAAAGACCACTACCCATACAAACCAATCGGCTTCGTTACGAAGCTGGGTTTATTTGGTCGAGTGTGAATAGGTGTGAGCTACAATAAACCTTTGCGGGTTACGTTGGAGGGTTGAATAGACCCACTCACTAACCAAACTAACCTAACTGTATACATTGATGCTGTTCACTTCTCTCCAAATTCAGATTTGCCTCTTTTCAGCTCATTACTATAGTTGTCAATCGATTTTTGGACATTTTTCCTATATGAATTCAAGTTGAACAGAAGCGCATAGGAAACAGCCCAAAAAATTATTCAGGCATTTAGCGATGATAGTGATAATGAAGGCACTATTCGACGTTGGTTTGTAAAACAATGTTCCCGGAGATTCTAGCCTGACACCCTTACAAAGGAGGGTGCCGCAAGCAGCTTCATCGGACCAGAACCTGTCATTGGCATCGCTTCAGCTTTTGCCAAATAAAGATTGAACACCTGGATGGCAAGATGATTTATGACCTTCTGGCAGAATCTTCCATGATTGGCTCACTGCAAGGCGTTGATCCACCCTTCGATGCTTGATACCAAACAGTTTGTGGACTACAGTAGGGATAAACTACGATGTCTAACAGACCTTCCAACAGGTGACTGCCATTTGAATCATCATATGCAGAGACTCGGACTGTCGGAAGACAGTGTGTATGATGGAAAATGATGAAACAGCAGAGCACATTAGAGTTCGGCAGAGCCGTACTCTCACCATCTGACCTGAAAGACCACCACCCATACAAACCAATCGGCTTCGTTACGAAGCTGGGTTTATTTGGTCGAGTGTGAATATGTGTGTGCTACAATAAGCCTTTGCGGGTTACGTTGGAGGGTTGAATAGACCCACTCACTAGCCTAACTAACCTAACTCTATACATTGATGCTGTTCACTTCTCTCCAAATTCAGATTTGCCTCTTTTCAGCTCATTACTATAGTTGTCAATCGATTTTCGGACATTTTTCCTATATGAATTCAAGTTGAACAGATGCGCATCGGAAGCAGCCCAAAAAATTGTTCAGGCATTTAGCGATGATAGTGATAATGAAGGCACTGTTCGACGTTGGTTTATGAAACAAAGTTTCCGGATATTCTAGACTGACTCCCTTACAAAGGAGGATGCCGCAAGCAGCTTCATCGGACCAGAACCTGTCATTGGCATCGATTCAGCTTTTGCCAAATAAAGATTGAACACCTGGATGGCAAGAGAATTTATGGTTTTCTGGCAGAATCTTCCATGATTGGCTCACTACAAGGCGTTAGTTCACCCTTCGATGCTTGATACCAAACAGTTGTTGGACTACAGTAGGGATGAACTACGATGTCTAACAGACCTTCCAACAGGTGACTGTCATTTGAATCATCATATGCAGAGACTTGGACTGTCGGAAGACAGTGTGTATCGCCTCTGTTCGGAAAATGATGAAACAGCAGAGCACATTAGAGTTCAGCAGAGCACATTAGAGTTCGGCAGAGCCGTACTCTCACCATCTGACCTGAAAGACCACTTACCATACAAACCAATCGGCTTCGTTACGAAGCTGGGTTTATTTGGTCAAGTGTGAATAGGTGTGAGCTACAATAAACCTTTGCTGGTTACGTTGGAGGGTTGAATTGACCGTCTCACTAACCTAACTAACCTAACTCTATACATTGATGCTGTTCACTTCTCTCCAAATTCAGATTGGCCTCTTTTCAGCTCATTACTATAGTTGTCAATCGATTTTCGGACATTTTTCCTATATGAATTCAAGTTGAACCGAAGCGCATCGGAAACAGCCCAAAAATTGTCCAGGCATTTGTCAATGATAGCGTTAATGAACACAGTGTTCAACGTTGGTTTGTGAAACTTTGTTCCCGGAGATTCTAGCCTCAAAAATGAGCCCATAAAGTAGTAGATATCCCACGCTATCTCACGGTTCGTGTGATGATGGTTCAAAACGCATTGAAAAGGTCAAGAAGCTCAAAAAGTGGGTGCCTTACGATTTGTACAATCGACAGAAATTGTCACGTTTCGAAGTCTCTTCTGTTTAGCTTTGGCGCAAACAAAACGATTTTTTTTTGGATCGGATCGTCACGTGTGATAAAAAGTGAACCGTCTATGAGAACAGATGACGTTCAGGATAGTAGTTGAACACCGATGAGCCCCACCTAGGCACTTCACGAAGGCAAAAACTCACCAGAAAAGAGGATGGTTATTGTATGTGTTCAGCGGCTGGGGTGATTCACTAGAACTTTCTGCAACTGGGCCAAACCATCAGAGCAGGGTCCTATTGTGAGGAAATCGACGACAAGAGGGTACGTCAAATCTAAAGTGTACATTAAATGGCATATTACAAAACTCGTGAATAAAATAAGATGTTCGTGCAACGAAATCACCCTAGAAACATTTCATAATGATAAAAATGAATTTGTGAACAGGCTTCATCATTGTCAGAATGTGGGTGATAAACATTCAAATGGTGGAAAATGAACATTATTGAAAATAATATGAAACTGCCAATTCCGCATTAACGGCGGATCCGATTTCCAAAAATCAACCAGTCGAAGTATAACAAGACTGCCAATTATATTGGAAAAAAGATTCATTGCACCCTCTAGAAGTTTATGAAATGACATTATTTTTTTGCATCTCAGGCTATTTTACCCCGTAGTGTGGGACAAGAGTTGAAGCAATCAATGAATTCATGAAAATTATTCAACATGGAATTGATATACTGATTTCTAATTATCCTGCACTATACTTTACACAAATTAAATATGTTTCAATTGATCATTCTTCTACTGAGTTGACTGTCAAACGTTTTCTCTTAGAAAAAACTACCTAACCTTCTCCCAATTGGAACATTTTCATTAAGACAAGTGACGTAGTTGCAATTCAAGTGCGCCTCTGTATCAAACCCTACCAACTGTTGAACTCAAAAACCCTGGGCGGAGACTTGCAGAGACATAGATTACAGTAAAAAGAAAGTTTATGTAACTTCTATATGAAACTTTGCAGCTGGCCCCAACTTCAGGGCGTCACAAATCGGAATCTATTTTTATTCAAAAAGTTTTTATATATTAAATTTCCATTTCTTTTGTGAACCCGCGATTTTTGATTCGGATGTCTTTTAATAAGGATGTGGCTCTCAGATGAAGATTTTTTGTCATGTTTACAGAAAATAGACAGTTTCAAAGTTTTTATTTTCATTGCTTCATGTTCTTCTGGAAATGTTATTTATTATGGTTCTTGAAATTTCTTCAGAACTCTCATTCCTCAATATTTTTCAAATAACTTAGTGTCATTTAACATATACCACTTTTCCTTAACAGTTTTAATATAAGTATATTTCATAAACTGTATTACCTATTATTTTACAGATATTGATGAGAATTATGAAATTATCTACAAAGTGTGACATCTCATGAAATATACTAGATATATTAGATAATTTAGGAAACACTTGCTACATGAATAGCATTCTACAAGTGTTGTTCATGACGAAGAATTTCAAGAACGAGGTTTTAACGATGAATGAGAACGAGAATGTTTCCTACTCATTGACCAAATTCAAACACCTATTCATGAAGCTGCAGTTTCGTAATAATGTTTCATCTTTCCCACCAACCAATTTCCTAGAGTCTTTGAAGTCCACTAGATCCTCGTTAGGACAACAAGAGGATTATTCAGAATTCTTGTGGTTCTTGTCGAATACTCTTCGTGAGCAGGAAAATAGCAGAATCAATACTCCTGACCGCTCTGGATTGAATGATTCCATGCCGCCTATCTCGATGTGTGTTTGTAGATCTTTTGCCGGAACAATCCTCACTAGTTTACTTTGTAGTACGTGTTCGAGAGGTAGCAATAACGTATGTGACTTTCTAGAACTTCAACTAGCGTTTCCTAACATGGCTGATAACTAATCCGTTCAAAACTTATTGGTAAACCATCTGAAAATAAGAACTTTTGAAGGGTGATGATAAACTGTATTGCCAAACATGCGTCAAACTAACTATTATGAGACAACAAATATAGCTGAGGCACCAGTCAATCTAATAGTAACACTGATGATCTTCAAACACCACTTAACCTCTGAAGGAAGCACTGAACTCTTATGAAGTTTCGAAAGAGATGAACACTTCAATCTAGCAGACCACTATCATAATCTTCATGCAGTCATTATTCACTGTGGTTTTGACGTTGAATCTGGTCATTATTACGCATTGGTCGAAGATGAATTGGACTGGTTTGAATTTGACGATAGTCGTGTCACTAAATACTCTGACAATATCTTGAATTTATTGGAGCCTCAGGAGACACCCCACATTTGATTATATGGAAGAGAGGACATTGGCAGATCAAAATCTTCAGATGATGTGGTGCTGCAAGTTTTTTCGTGTTTTCCTGCAGTTGAGAAAGCAAATGCGCCACTGGAATTAATCAAGTCGCCCCGAAGTGCCAATTAATTTTTGTTGTTGTTGTTGTTTCATAATTTGTATCACTTTCAATAAAACTGTTTACTCAATACAATACGATCTGAAAACCTGACATTTTGATTCGACGTTGAAAATATATTCATATTTCACTGAGAATTACCTTTTTGAGTATATGCTGTAAACAGCTGTTTGCAGATACCTGTGCAGGACAAAGTGGAAAACAAGAATTCTATTTTCATTTTCATATAAAAATGGAAATGATTTTCATTTCAACATCAAAAGTGCCTTGATCATAGGTATATAACAGAATAGAATTCAATAAGTTACTCTCTTCAAAATGGAAGAATGAATGAATGGAAGAACTGTTTAACTCCATAGGAGTTGTGGAATGTGTTTGTCTTTCATTTATTAAATAGTCTTCTATCATTTATTGACTTCAATGCTGAAAACACCGTAAAATAATATATCAGATAAGTTCATCAGAAGTTGACTAATCTAGGGACGGCACTTTCAAATGTCAACAGAAAAAAAACTAGATAATATTCTTTCATTTCAAAGAGTGTATATATGTGGATAATGGCAATGAAACACTCGTGAGTAACTCTGAAACCATTTTTTCATTTCCATTTTATTTTTTGTAATTGTTTCATATTATCTCGTCATTCCATTTGGATTCTAGGACATCGGCTAGGAAATAAATGTCTCCGAACCGGATATAATAATATCGGGTTAGACAATTCCGCTTTCTGCTTCGATAGGTTTGTTGGTGGTTAAAATGAACATCAATATGTCTTGACACAATCATGTCACTGGAATTGCAAAGGCTGCTTCTCAAAAGCTTGGAACACTATTCCGAACCAGAAAACTATGCACACTTCGGCACCTTTGGATGCTTTATAAAGCTCAGATCAGACCTTCTTCGAAGTAGTGTTCTTATGTATGGAGCTCTGCCCACAAACATACCCTGAAGTTGCTGGATTCCATCCAGAAAAGAGCCATCCGCCTGATTGGAGACGCAAACATCATGTGCAACCTTGCTAGTTTGGGACATCGAAGAAAGATTGGAGATTTGTCCCTTTTCTATAGATACTTTCACGGAAAGTGTTCAAGTGACTTGGCACATTTGATTCCACCAAAAGCGGTACTTATCAGAAATACGCGACGGACTGAGTTTTGAGGTTCAACTCAGTACACCTCGAACTTCACTGATCAAGAACTCTTCCATCTAGAGAGCTGCGTTTACGTGGTATAAACTGCCTCGCAACGTTTTTCCAAATGAATTCAATCTCCAGCGATTCAAATCCAATATGAATCGCTACTTTCGCACAGGCACCGCTCTGAGAGCGCCTTAAGGATTTTCCTGTAGTGCTTGTGTTTTGTCCTTTTGAAGAGGAGTATTGTATATTTCCTTTTTTCCCCAAGTTCATTAATTCATTTTCTTTTTTTTTATTAAAATTCTTAATTTATACTTATTTCAGGTGAAGATGATTTGTTGAAATGTTTTCTTCTCGAAAGTTACAAAAAATGCCGGCGAACTTTCAATAACTCTTGAAAATGCTTTTAAACTGTTGATTGATTGAAACAATGTAACTTTGTTTTGTGAATAATCTTGTTTCAACACAATATGTACAAGTCTCTGGTACAGAGCTCAAAACAAATTACTTCGAATGTACGATTTCATGCCATGAAATATGAAGTATAATTTTTCATTTGTCAAACAGTTAAAACTGTGTTATATTCATCTGACTCTATGCACACACATTGGAAATGATTTTTATGCATGTTCAAAAAACTATTTGATATTTTCGCTTAGTTTGGAAGATTCCAAAAATGATACTTTAAAACGAATGGTATTCTATTGATTGTTGTACCAACATACCTATCCTTAAACATAGCATAGCTATATTTTCATGGTAGAATTACCATTCATTTTTCAAGAAAATGAGTTTCTGAAAATGTTCAAGTACATTAAAGTTTTTCATACCGCATTTCAACAGACATGATAATTTACAGTAAAGAATAAAATAACAAAGTACAGTTTCACTAGTTCGGACTTCCATTGTCTACTATATCCGAACTAGTGAAATTCATCATGAAACATTGTCAGTCACCTTCAAACAAAGTACAGATAGCAACAGTATAATGGGCATGAAGAATCGCTTTGTTTTTTTTTGCGATAGAAAATATATAAAATTACAATAAAATTTATTCAATTTAATTCAGTTAGGTTTGTTGTTTATGAAAGAACTAACCTTGTACATGAGAAAGTTAAGTAATCTATCAATGAACGTTGTAAAATTGGAGATATGAGATGTGAAATTTAAACATAAAAATATAAAATTTAAAATGTATGAATATAGTTTGTTAATATCTAAAGATGTAAAAATATAAAATTTTGAATGTTAAACTGTGAATATGTGTATGAAGGTGAACATGTGAAATTGAAGAAATATGAATGTGAAATTATATCTTGACGTAATAAGAATATAATATATAACACAAAAACAATGACTTAATATCTGTGAAGTATGGATTCAATACTGTTTGGATCCACGTACATCTCCTTTATGACCAACTGAACGATTTTGAATAGAATAGTTTCTATAATTATATCCAATAGATTTCGAGCTCTCGATACTTAACTTACTGTCCGTTATTCAGTATATCCTTCATTCAATAATATGGTTCACTCTTTCTGCAGGTACTGTTTGAAGTCACTTCATGATCTTTTTTTTAATATTTAATAGTTGCGGGTATGTCATAACTCATTGGATATTTCAGCATAGACAATTGGACTCATATAGGATAGAAACTTTTTGTGTTTGGTTGTTCCCACTTTGGGTATTTTTGTTGTTTTCAATTTGAATCTTGTGTCATAATTGTGTTAGATGGTAGCCATGAATTGTTCATTTTTGTTGTGGTGGATAGCTAGATTCGAAAAATATAAGTGTCTACAAGTGATTATTAAAATAGTTTCTGTGACGCATATGTGTATATTTTGTTATATATAATTTTCAACAGCTATTTATGTGTCACTTCAATAATATTCAGATAGTTACCGTTCTACCTCTTTTTTGATAGAAATAATTAGTATTGCTGTTCAACGTGGCAATGCTGCTTCAGTCCTTGGAACTATTCCTCCTACACATAATTTTGATGAGATCATGCATTGCACTAATTTCAGTACGGAACTCTCGAAACATCCCGAGATATGTGGATATTCATCAGTCTCCTATCAAGGTTAATTCACAAGTGATTGATCAACCTTCTTCTTTTTCAGTACGGTCAGTGGACTCAGGTCATTCTTGCCCCCCAAATATATGTTGCAGTCGTCGTAGTTCTGGTTCCCTTTCAGTGGAAGAGCTTCACGAAGCAAGAGCCGAATGGATCCCTCTACGAAACCCTTCTTCACTTGAAAGGATCGATTGCAGCTTGAGAAATGATTCTTATGGAGATTCTGTGAAACGTGTTCTTCCTTATGAATCAGTAGAGAGTTGTCCTGAAAATCTAGGAACGATAATAGGATTGGATAATTTAGGAATCACTTGCTACATGAATAGCATGTAACAAGTGTTGGCCATGACGAAGAATTACAAGAAGGAGGTTTTAATGATGAACGAGACCGGGAATGTTTCCTACTTATTCATCGAACTCAAACACCTGTTCATGCAGCTGCAGTCTCGTAAGAATGTATCATCTTTCCCCCCACTCGATTTCTTGGAGTCTTTAGACTAGTCCACGAACGAAATATTTGAGAAATGGATTCGTAGAAAAAATATTATTGTCTACGACTTGGAAGAGATAAATGATGAAAGCATTATAGATCATAGTGTACTACAAATCTTCAATACAGAAATGAACAATTGTTTCAGCACGATGGCAAAAAATGTCATCAATGTGGAAAAATTGAATATCATAGAATCTGATGAAGTATTCGACTTCGTTGATGGTATAACAGATGACCAAGTATGTAATTCAGATATTCGAGGCGACTCGGACGCAAATGACGCAGAGGATTGCAGAGAAGCCTGGAAAATGAAGAAGAAATATGTGACAGTGATGACTCCATAGCTGACCCTGATTTCGATCCGAATTACAAACGAACAGTAGAATATTCATTTTTCGATGAAGATGAACGACCTTTATCTCGTTTGGTTATTCACTCAAATGAACAAAAATAGTTTGATTGGACCAGGATATCATTTTCCAGTCATACATTCAAAACAGTCAATTTCAATGAGCCTTTCAGTTCTAAAGTACCAATCAATACTGAATCACCACTCGATGTATTCATAACACTATTTGGTCAAGAACTTCTTGATATCATAGTGAATGAATCGAATCGATTTACTATTCAAAAAGGTGTTGAGTTGAATTTTCATTAGAAAAATTGGAAGCATTCCTTGGCATCTTGATCATCATGGGTTTCAGCCCATTACCTAGCATACGCCTCTATTGATATGAAATTTCCATAAATCGAGAATAGCAGACATAATGCCCCTCAAGAGATTTTTGAACATTCTCAGGTGTCTGCACGTATCTAATAATGAAACTGCACTAAAAAAGATGATCCCTCCTTCGGTAAACTATATAAAATAAAACCTTTGTTGAATCACTTGACGAAAAGTTTCCTGAATGCTTTCAATCTCAGTAGAAATTTATCTGCGAATGAGAGCATGGTAGCAAGATAGACGCAAAATGTGTGTTGTGATAGCAAGTACCATACACAAAATTGACAGCAAGTCCACAGTTATGAGAATGACTAAACAAGGAACAGAAGGGAGTGTCGAATGTTCAGAGAGTATGGATGCGTATAACCAACATATGGGAGATGTTGATATGTTTCATCAACTTCATTCCTACTATAATCTGTCTTGGAAATCCCGAAGATGGTGGATCAAATTATTTTATTATCTTTTGTAAATGCATATATACTGTACAAAACTACTTGTTCCCTGAAAGATACAAGGATCAAACCAAAATCTCACTCGATTTACAGAAGTATATTAGCAAATCAGCCCATTGTTAACTACAATGGACGATCCTCAATGGGCTCTTGGAAAATAATTGGAAAAAATAAAATGAAAAAGATAGATTGAAGAGCTGCCAGCATCGAGAATAGTGTGAGGCTGACGAATGTTGGTGATCATATCCCGAAACACACAATATCTCGTAGATGCGCAGGAAAAACCAAAACGTTCAAATATTGAGTGTGTGGCATGTGGTCTCGCTTTGTGTATTCCCTTTTTCGCTCCATTCCACAATAAATAATCTTGTTTTTTACGATTTCCTTTTACTTTCTACGATATTTACACCCTTCAAATATTAATTGGTCGAATATTCGACCATTGACTATTGAAAACTCTAATGTCGGAAGCTGTTACAGACTGGGAAAACCTGATGCAAAGAAATCTAAGCCAGTACTGGTGAATTTTTTCAATAGATATATCAAACAAGTTGTTTTCTCAAACAAAAAGTATCTCAAAGATACTAAATATGCATTTAAAAAAGATTTAACGAAAGAACAATCAACTTTGTTCAAGATGGTCATACAAAAAGCTGGAAAATACGGTAAAGTATGGACAAGTTCAGAGACCGTCTTCTTGAAGCTGGCAGATAACAATACTATCAAGAATACCTCCATTGATGATTTGGCTGAAGTTTGAGTTCGTATGTGCTATAATGATAATTTGTTTTTTTTTCTGACCTATTTTTCTGAAGGATTTGGTTATATTCAATGACACTTCAGTAGTTTTCGTTATATTCATTTTTATATAATATCTTATCGAGTTCACTATTACGAAAGTTGAAACATAGATTAAGAAGTGGCACATGGATGCAGTTGGGATGTGTTTGGATTCAAGTCCCTATTTCGAGTTCATAGTTACCACTTTCACTTTTTTTTTGGTACGGAATAAAATAAAAATGTTTGGCAATTTATACATAGGTTGTCATAATGCAAGGTCATTTGACTTCTTTGCAATCGGTAAAATTGATTATAGACGAACATCAATTTGATATATTATATATTTGTGAATCATGTTTGAATTAAACTATCAGAAAAGATGTATTTAGTTTTGATGGGTATAACTCATACAAAAAAGATAGAGGTAGCTTAGGAGGAGGTTTGTGTATTTTCGTAAATAATAGGATGTATAGCAGAGAATTGGAACGGTAGGTATCGAAACAACTCTGGGTAAATATAAAAATTAAAAGTAAAACAGATGTTTGAAATATTTTAATGAAGATGATTTCAGAATAGATTTATATAATACTCCATTTTTTAGAATATATTATCAGGAAGGGGTTCACGGAAAAATAACATTTTTAATCAACTGTCTGGTTTGCCTGTTTGCCAGACATCTATCTTTGATAACATCGCGTGTTTCAAAGCCCAGAGCTCCTTGGTTAACTGGCGCTATCAAAGAAATGTTGGTAATACGTGATAATGCGCTGAACAGGTATAAGAGAACTTAATCTGATCATTCACCTCCAGTTTTATAAGGACATGAGGAACTACACAATTTCTGCTATTAGAAGAGAGAAAAGCATTTTCAACATATGAGCTTAGAAATGAAAATTTTAAAAATGTTTGAAATACTTTGGCAAGTCCAGCACGGTACCAGATAATTTGAAAAATTCTGCTGAAATGAATGAATTGTTTATCACTTCCTGTGTTACAAAAGAACCTCCTGAAAAATTACTTTCGTCATACAAACACAGAAATATAGTGAAACTAGATTCTGAATATCAGGAGGTGAATGACTTATTTGTTCATCAAATAATAAATGCTCTGAACACAGATGCTGCCGGTGAAGATGGATTGAATTTAAAACTATTGAAATTATGCTGTCCACTTTGGAAAAGAGCCGTTGTGAAAATTTTGCCTGAAATGCCAAATCCACTTGAATTCAAAGATTTGTGTCCAATAAGTGTCCTGTCAACTTTATCGAAGGTACTCAAAAGGGCTATAGAAGTACAATTAAAGAAACATATTGATCAATATTCATTATTACCTTTAACGCAATCTGGATTCCGAAAAAATCATAGGTTTACAACGGCACTTCTCCATATTATTGATGATGTACTGTTTTGGTTTTGCTAGATTTCAGCAGATCTTTTGATGCTATCAACCATAAGCTATTGCTTGCAATTCTACATTACATAAGACTATCGAATAATGCTAGGAATCTCATGGCATCATACTTCCGAGGTCGTAAACAAATGGTTCTAGTTGATGGGCAATTCTCCAATTACATGGATTTGAAATGTAGAGTACCCCAGAGTTTCATTTTGGGGTAATTGATTTTTGCTTTATATACTTCCTGTCTAGTGAAAACACAGATTTGTAATGTATACATGTATGCGGATGATACTCAAATTCATTACAGTTTTCACCCCAATAGGTACGGTGTTGGAGTCATGTGACCTTATAAATGAGAAACTTGATAGGTTTACTGAAGTTGCAGAGGATCACTGTCTCACCATTAATAGCAGTAAGTTATTTTTTTGTCAACAAAAACAAACAAGATGGGATTTCTGATAGTGTAAGTATTGTAATGAAGAATGAAGAACTTCAAAACGTAATTGAAGCCAAAAGTTTAGGCATAATATTATACTCCAATTTGCAATTGAAAAATTCATAAACATTCCACTTGCATACTTTACTCTTAAAATTATATATGGCCAAAGATATTTCCTTTCTATTCAATTAAAATAAAATTTGTGTGAGCCATTAATACTGTCCATATTCAAATATGCAGATGTACTCTATGGTCTATTCTTGTTTAGCCAATATTAAATAAAAATACAAAAAAATCAAAACCGTGCATGTGAATTATACTTGGTATCCGTAGAAGAGAACACATTTCACACAAATTGAAAGAAAATGTTTGGCTAAATATGAGCAATTGAAGGAGATTACATAATATTGTTCTTTTTCAAAAAAAATATATTCAATAAAACACCCTCATATTTGCACATTAAAATCAGCTATCGAACTGACATACATAATCTAAATATCCGATATAAAGGAACCCTTTCGCCGCCAATCTTCGGATTGGAAATATTCAGGCGCAGTTATACTCATCAAATATATTCGATAAATAATCAAGTCCCCGCCGTGTTCGAATCCTACAGTTTGCAAAAATTCAAGAAACCCTATAAGAAACACTTGTTTTCAATGCAATCCTGATACACATACGATGAAAATTAGATTAGAAACAGCTGTCATTGTTTAACTTTCATTCTTTCAATCTTTAATATTGTTAACTTCAACACAGCCAGTTATATACTCAAGGTTGAGTGGAAGAACAGTTTATGAGCTGATTTTATATCATCATCATTATATATGCATTCTTTTCATCCTATATATGGAAGCAATAAAGTCGTTTATTATCATTATTACCATTAATAATAACAGCTCCGATAAATAGCTTCAACACAATTTTATTTCAATTAGAAAATGTGGAATTGATATTTTTGTTTTTAAATCGAATCGAATACATGTTTCAAAATTCTCAACACTCTCAACATTGACTGAAAACAACTGTAAGCGGGATCATTTCTTTTGAAGAAACGAATGACAATTCTATTTGGTATAGTGGACTGTTGAAAAAATAATGTGAATGTTCAAATTTCGCGGACTACTTATATTCGATTAGCGATTTTTTTATGTTGGTACACTCGTCTCGAACATATGTTCATAGTTACAATTGTTCAGTTTGTTGATGAGAGGCATAAAAGTTAGAGGTGTTTTTCGTGTTCGGCGATTTTCTGCTATCAAGAAAAATGGATCACAGAATTCGCATAAAATTTTGTGCAACAAATAGAGTTGAGTGCTTGGAAACACTTGAAATGTTAACATTAGCATACGGTAATTGTACTCTGAGTCAGAAAATGTTTACAAGAGGTACAATGTTTTTGAAGAACGTCGAGAATATGTAAATGATGACGCTCGCTCTGGACGGTCCACCACATCAACAACCGAAGAAAATGTTGAGAAAGTTAGGAAATTTGTCATGGAGAATAGTCGAATCACTATTAGAGAAGTTCCTGAGGATGTCGGCATATCGGGTGGCTCATGCCAGACAATTTGTTCGGAAATTTTGGCCATGACACGTGTGGCAGCAAAGTTCGTTCCAGAATTGCTGAATTTTGAGCAAAAAAAAACCGTCGCATGAGCATAGCTCAAAATTGTTGAATGACGTCAAAACGAACTCAGACTTGCTTTAAAGGATCATAACTGGCAACGAATCGTGGATATATGCATTTCATTAGTTAGGACCATTGTCTATTATGATATAGATTGATTTGAAATCCCTGGAAGGATCTATGAAAATCGAAAAGATTACCAGAAAAATAACAATTATATTAGGCAAAAACTGAAATTACAATGGAAGCAACAACCAAAAAATCCAAAAAAATTTACTAATAACACGAAAGCTGAAAATTAAAAAATTATCAACAAGAAATAAAAATTAATATGAGTTGCAGTCCTCGTAGTTCTGGTTCCCTTTCAGTGGAAGAGCTTCATGAAGCAAGAGCCGAATCGGTCCCTCAACGAAACTCTTCTTCACTCGGAAGGATCAGTCGCAGCTTGGGAAATGGTTCTTATGGAGATTCAGTTCGTGGAATGTTGTTCATGACGAAGAATTTCAAGAACGAGGTTTTAATGATAAACGAGAACGGGAATGTTTCCTACTTATCCATCAAATTCAAATATCTTTTCATGCAGTTGCAGTTTCGTAAGAATGTATCATCTTTCCCTCCAACCGATTTTCTGAAGTCTTTGAAGTGCAGTGGATACTCGTTAGGACAACAACATGATTGTTCGGAATTCTTGGGGTTCTTGTTGAATACTCTTCGTGAGCAACACAATACTACTAACCACTCTGGATTGAATGATTCCGTACAGTCCATCTCGTCTTGTGAATCTTTGTAAATCTTTTGTGTAAATTTTGTGTAAATCTTTTGTTGAAAAAATTCTCACTTGTTTACTTTGTAGTAAATGTTCAAGAGGTAGTGAAAACTTATGTGAATTTCTGGAACTTCATCTAGCGTTTACTAATATGGCTAATAACCAGTCCGTGCAAAGGTTATTGTTGAATCACCTGAAGATGGAATTTTCAACAGGTGATGACCGACTGTATTGCCAAACATGCGCCAAACTGATTGTTATGAGGAAACAAGTATAACTGAGGCACCAGTCAATCTAATAATAACACTGATGATCTTCAAACAAGACTCAACCTCTGATGGAAGCAAGAAACTCTTTCGAAGGTTCGAAATAGATGAACATTTCAATCTAGCAGACCACTGTTATGATATCCATGCAGTCATTGTTCACTGTAGTTCTGGCGTTGACTTTGGTCATTATTACGCCTTGGTCAAAGACGAAACGGACTGGTTTGAGTTTGACGATAGTCGTGTCGCGAAGTGTTCTGGCGATGTATTGAATCTATTGGAGCCTCTGGAGACACCCTACATTTTGTTTTATGAAAGAGAGGACATTGACATATCAAGATCTTCAGATGATGTGGTGCTACAGCTTTTTCCGGGTTTTCCTGCAGCTGAAAAAGCAAATGCGCCACTGGAATCAATAAAGTCGCCCGGAGCGCCGATCAATTTCTATTGTTGTTTTTAATATTATCGTTTTTTAATAATTTCACCAATAGATATAATTTCAAATTGAAAATTGAAAGATCCCAATCGTCACAATGAACTTATTCCTCTGATATCTGATTATTTAGAGGACATTCGAGTGTTGCCACCTATCCCCTCTTCCCTCTCTCCGATTCATTGGTTTTAACGGGAGCTGACCCTTAAGCTGGAGTTGGTCGTATTCCGCTTGATGAGAGGTTTCCATAAGTTACGTATCTCTACGATAGTTTGGCTAAATGCGTTGTGTATATATATGCCGCATATATATGTAGACAACATATATGCGGCTTCTTCGAATTTTTTCCTAAATCAGTGTTCCTTCTTATGAATGATTTCAGCTTGAGCTCAATTGATGTTATGTTGATGAGTCCAAACATGCTGTGCACTCCGGGTTCGTTAATTTCTCTCCGCTGTGTGTATTTCTTGTACTCAGCAATGCGAACTTTCAATAACCTCTTAGTTTCACCGATGTATGATTCTCCGCACTCGCAGGGTATCCGGTAAATGCAATTCTTGGAATCGCAGTCCGCGTTTGGTGGCCTGGTTTTCGTGAGGCTGATACGGATAGTGTTCCCAGATCTGAAGCAGGTTCTGATGTTATACTTGGATCCAATCCTTCTTTCCGACAATTCTCTAATGTGGAGAAGTACAAGTACTGGTTGTGGCCGCTTGTTTTCCTTGTGAAGCTCTTGCTGTCTTTTAGCTGAAGCCTGTTCCACTATCACTTTGGAGTAATCATTCCGTTGAAGGTCATTTTTGATGATGCCTAGTTCCTTTTCGAGACCTTTCTTTGTATTACAGACCCCAAAAGAACGGTCTAGTAGAATTTTGATGAAACCTCTCTTAGTCGATCGATGGTGGTTGGATTCCTTGTTCAGATACTGTGCCGTGTGAGTGGGTTTTCAATATACAGATGTTTCTCATTCAGTGTTGTTTCTCCTCACCAATACATCTAAGAATGGCAATTCGTTGTGGATTTCTCCATTGTGAAAGTAATGGAGAGACTGACATTGTTGATGTACTTCAGGAAGGTGCCTAGTTCTGCATCCCCATGGTTCCATATTATGAAGGTGTCATCCACATAATCTCAACCTGACTCGGGGCTTCTTGAGGGTTTTTTCAATGGCCAGAGTTTCAAATCACTCCATATCAATATTGGCTATAACCGGTGAAAGTGGCGATCCCATTGGCAGTCCCTCGTCTTGCGTAAAGAATTCGTCCTTCAGTTGGAAGTAGCAATTTCGTACGCAGCATACTAGTAATTCCATGAATACTTGTATCGGTAAATTTCAGGTCCCCATCTTCGGATAGCTTTTTTTGTATGATTTAAACTGCCTTTTCGGCAGGAACGTTGGTGTAGAGGCTTTCCACGTCGAAACAAGTTGTTGCTTGTATGTTTTTTATTGTAATTTCAGCTCATGCTCAATATAACTGTTGTTTTTCAGCTTATCTTTTTAATTTTTTACAGATTGTTTCAGGGATTTCGAATCAATCTATATCATATTGGACAATGGAAGTCCGTGTTAATGAAATGCACCACGAAACATTGTCAACCACCTCCAAACAAACGTGGATATGTGGTTATGACATCTAAACCAAAGTCCAATCATCCCAATGGTAGAGTCAAGGAGAGCCAAGACAAACAAAGCACGCCAAATTTGATCGAATGTCAAGGTTTTTGCTTCGATAATCATGGCGTAGTACATCAGGAGTTGTTGTCAAATCTTCGAATCACTGAGGAGTATTATATTGAAGTTATGCACTGTTAGCGAGAAAAAAGCGTCCGGTATTGTGAAAGAGCAAATCATGGCTTTTGCATCACGATAATACACCTGCTCACTAGTCATTGCTTGTTCGTAATTTTGATTTTTCTGTTGAAGATGATCACTTGGTGATTGAGAGTCGTGTCGAGGTGTTGAAATAACGGTTTTTTTCAGAAAAAACTTCAGTAATATTCGTAATTTTTTGGCCAAAAACAACACCGTATTCATGTCTCTGCCACCATATTCACCAGATGTGATCCTCTGCGACTTTTTCCTTTGCCCAAGATTGAAAAAACTCATGACAGATGGCATTTTGCGACGATTGAGTAGATAAAAACCGAATCGCTGAGACAGCTCAAGGACTTACCAAAAAGTGCATACTATCAGAAGTGCTTCGAGGTTTGGAGGAAACGCTGGCATAAGTGTATTATATCTGAGAAAGAATACCTTGAAGGGGACAAAATATAAATTGACAAATAAAAAAATATTTTTTGACAAAAATGAAAATTTACCCAATATTTTAAACAGGCAGCGTATATAGAATTCAGTTTCTTTATCTCAATTTGATTGAAATATATTTTGTTTCTCGTTATACATCGAAGATGTTAAAAGAACTAGTTGACCTGGAGAAATAATGAATTTTATACAGAATATTTAACGAAACTAACAGCGACCACAAATTATGAAAAGAGGTCCTACTGCAAAGTTTAAAACTCCTGAAGTTTCGGGAGTGTTCATTAAAAAGTTACTTAAGCTTCAACTTTTGCATGTTACTTTGAAGGAAGTAACGTTGTTCATAAAACTACTCCAAATGAGTCCATTAATTGCTATGAAATGATTATAAAAGAGTGACGAAGTGAAATAGGCACTTATATTTAAAAAGGTTCTTGAATATTTCACGTACTCAATTTCACTGTCTCAAAATTCTGATGACTGGTGATTTGAACTTGAACATTTTTGATTCTTACTTCATGCTGAGGTTATGTAAAGATTATGTTCTAGTCGAAATAATGATGAGGCTAGGAAGAGAAAAAATAATTCACGACGTTAAAATGTCAATTTTGACTTTCCATAAAATAATCATTCTAGCCATCAATTGCGCAAAATCATAATTTTCCTGATTTGTGTATGAAAAACAACGGTAGCGTGATTTTGCTATTTTTCGTTGGGAATGATTTTGCAACCGAATTGGTTTTCTATTTCGGTTAAGTATTTGTGAAATTATAAAACAACGATAAAAATAAAGACAATAATAAAAATTAATTTGCGCTCCGGAGCGACTTCATTGATTCCAGTGGCGCATTTGCTTTTTCAGCTGCAGGAAAACCCGGAAAAAACCTGCAGCACCACATCGTCTAAAGATATTGATCTGCCAATGCCCTCTCTCTCTCTCATAAAACAAAATGTAGGGTGTCTCAAGAGGCTCCAATAGATTCAATACATCGCTAGAACACTTCGTGACACGACTATCGTCAAACTTAAACCAGTTGTTTTACCTAATTTTCTTTCATAACTGAATATTGTTAAATAAATAGCCATCCTTCACGATATTTACCTAACTGAAGTTTTGAATCAAATCAAATCCAATTCCAGTCTCATAATAACATTTCCACAAATCACAAATGTTGTAACAGAAGATATAATATAAAGTAATAATAGATGGGAATACGTAAATCACCGGTCCCATGAAAGTTATGAATAACATTTTAGGTGAATGATATTCTACAGAATTTATTTGAAATAGGGATGAATAAAACAGAAGAATAATAGAAAATAGTCAAAAGATGAAAGGGAAAATTAGGTCTAAGGAAAAGTAACGCAATAGAGAACATTTCAGGTGCAAAGTTACGTTTACTGAATGCTTGTAGCAAATATTCTTTGATTTTATGGCTGAGTGATTTTCTGGGATTTTTCAAAAGTGAAGTATGAAGTTAATAGATATTATTGGTGCATGATGCGACACTGTAGGAGAATGAACAGTATTATATATCATTGGAATGTTTTGGGATTGCAAGAATTGTTTAAGCTTGTCGCCCACTTGTCCGACATAGCACAGCACGGCCCGTCCCGTCAAAATACGTATAGGATTGAAACAATGGAAATGAATGGACAACCGCCCACTAGTCCGGCACGGCACAGCCGAAAGCGGGAGCTGCCGAAAAGGATTCCAGCTCGCCGATCCGGTACGTGTGATAACGGTACGTGCAGTGATGGTCTGACCAAGTGAGCGCGTCGCCACCCAGCGCTTGCCAGCAATAACTTGTCCAAACGTGCCAGGAAAGTATCTGTATCTCTGTTATGCTATTCCATCAGTTGACAGCACAGTGTCAAACGGTACCTATGAAATTGGAGGAGGAAAAATTGTTAGAGCAGGCTCTAGAAAATCCATATTTTCCCTCTTTTGATTAATGGGATGGAACTATATCTTTTTTTTGTGAATATTTCCTTCTTCATTCAATAATCCGGCCACTATAATGACGACTTCTTCGTCAGAACTGCTAGTGATAGACATGTTACTGTCACCGCTCGATGTCAACTGAAATTCCTTCGAAATCGAACAAAGAGCACCTTCACCTGGTTGTAACTGGACATGGGGCGATGCTACTATCCGTCGCAATCAGGTGACGGACAGCGCCGTGCTGTGCTGTGCCGGACAAGTGGGCGAGAAGCTATATCAACGAATGTTCAGATTGTGTACGTTATTTCTGAATTTCAGTTTTTTGTGTGAATAGGGAGGTAGGTGAAACCTACTTGAATATATTGCAGAACATGCAAGCCATATGATGTCGACTTCTGTTGTACATAGTGAGCCATTCTAGTTGTTGAATTTTTCCTTTAACTGATTTCAATTTGCAAATTCCATAGATGAGTCGAACCCATGATTAATATATTTTCTGGATACGGCGTATTTTTGAGCAAATATCATCATCATATTCAATGTAATATTTACTTAACAAAATAATAAAATCGTTACTATTTTGACCGATTTCACTATTAAAGCATTCGAAAGTTGAGAAATAAATCGTAGATTTAACCTTTTCCTCTTCCTATTTGAAATATTTTGACAAAAACATTCTTGATCGTTCAAAAAATGAAAGATCCAACACCAATGTTCACCTTCGGAAAATATTCATGTTCAGTCTATCAACAACTGTACAAAATTGGGTCAATCTCATTTATCGCTTCGAGAAGTTTTGACTATACGAAAGCGAATCGGTTTGGACACCAGGGTTTCTATACATATTGGATTCAACAAATTGAATTGTTAGCTTATGACAGTTATCATGGCATTTGTGATTGTGCATACATGAATAAATGTCGTAATAGATGCAGAGTCAGTGATATCTGTCACAATGTTATCTACAATATCGCAAGTTAGAACGTTTGATCTTTCACAACGAAGCCGTAATGCAATTTAACTACGAAATCGAAAAATAAATCGCACCACAGGAGCTTTGTGATCACTGTTGCTAGGGCAATTGTTTCTGCAGTAAATCTCCTGCTCTAGCGGTTGTCAATTGAATATCTATTGATGACACAATGTTGATTCTCTGTAATAATTGCTAACTGATTTGATTTAATTTATTCCATATTTTGTTTGGTACAATATCTAGTATTATAAAATACATCGTAAACACAAAGGAAACATAGAACATGCTTCTATCGTAATGTTCCATTCTCCCATTTGGATATCTCAATTTACTTTTTTATACAGTACGAGTTTCGAAAAATAATAATGATAATATTGAGTAGATGAATTTGAAATTTATCATAAGAATATATTTTGTTTGATTTGAAAGGGTTATATTTTTAGGAGTGATTAATTTTTTGGGAAAGAAAGTTTTTGGCTTTCTACTACTCCATCTGATACAAAAAAATGGATGATAGAATCTTCCAAAGAAAGGAAGGATTAATCAATTTGAAAATAAGTCACTTATTCCGTGACATTCAAAATCGTAATTCATGAATGAAGTGTGTGTATTTTCTATAATGTTATCCAATTTGGTACTGAAGAGCCTTAGGACAAGTGTCTTAAGGCGAAACACGTGTATACCAGTTAGGGTGACAGTGTTCCATGTGAGTACAATTTATTACCATTCATTCAAAGTAGAACTCATGTGAATGATTTCTGATTCTTATTCCTCCACGAATGTTCGATATACAAACTGAATAGAGAAAAGTATCTTCTGTATAATTCAGTGTTCATATAGAAGTATTTGTTTCGAAAGAATTTTTTCTTTCGTGTAATTCAATGTTTATATGAAAGTAGCTGTTTCAGGAGGAATTTCTTTCAGTTTGTGTCTGAAAGTTACTTCTTTGCATGATCTACACATCCATGTATAGAGTTACTTATTTTCAAATTGATTAATCCTTCCTTTCTTTGGAAGATTCTATCATCCATTTTTTTGTATCAGATGGAGTAGTAGAAAGCCAAAAACTTTCTTTCCCAAAAAATATATTTTGTATTAGTTAGTTTGGTTAGGATAATGGTAAAGAGAAAATAATACAGAATGAGTAGTAAGTTATAGAGTAATAAAGGAGTGTGTATCAGTTGAAAATTAAATTTATTGTATTGTTTTCGGAAATGAAACTTTTAATGTTTTGTTTGTAGGTCACCATTTTGGTTATATGCTTAACTTTTAGAGGTAACATTGTATAGTTTAGGTCCGAAATAGAATATAAATCTTTGTGTGTGACTCTTTCTGAATTTGGATATTCTGATAGATAGATCCTCAACAGATCTTGTATATTTTTCAGCAAGATTTTTTTCGTAGTCCTGTTTGTTTTTGAACATCCACTGGAGGCATTGATAGGAATAAAGACCTCTGACATTCAAGATCTCGGAATCTTTATATAGCTGATGTGTTGAGAATAACCTAGGTTTTTTCAATATACTTTTCATTAAAGTGTTCTGTTTTGTTTGAAGTCGTTTTGTTGTTTTATTATACATTCCACCCCAAGCATTTATACAATATCTTAGGACAGATTCCGCTAGAGATTTATATAATATAAAAATATTTCTTTCATTCAAGATATCTCGTAATTGATAAAAGCTTTTAATTAGCATTCTGAGTCTTTTCACTACGTAATCAGAGTGGGCGTCCCATCTCAGATGCTGATCTATCATAATACCTAGATATTTTATATTTATCAACCTTATATGACCGTAAATAGTTGAAATTGCTATGTACGTAACATGTATCTTTTATGAAATTTATTTTTTCCCATTGAGAAAACTATTTTTCTGAAGCTACAGATGAACATTACAATGATCTGGCAACACTGGCTGTATTATTTTGGCCCGACTTCATGTTTCAAGAACACAATATTGAAAAGTGGCTATAAATCAACTTATAATGAAACATGTTATAATTCTAAGTCTATACGAAGCTCGTCTGTTTCACTGTAACAAGGAGAAATACTACATTATTAAAATTATTGACGTTTTTTAATGAAATGTATGTCAATTTCAAATATTTTTTATGTATTTCACAATTTTTTTGTGTGGGTTTTCTTCATTATAGAGACACGAGTCTATTCGACACGTCACGAACCCATCATTAAATCGCGATTACTCTACAAAAGCACGGAAAATACTTAGAAGTTGGAAACTTTCCGATGACTTTCCCGAGAATTCGCATTGTTCAAGGCGGCAAAGCCGAAACCATAATTCCAGTTACATTAATTATGAAAACGACACACTACCCAAATGTGCAGATGACATTCTTTGTACAAAATTAATGATTTCAGAGGCTTTTCTCCAATGGCATCCGCAAGGGGCTTACGTTTTCTTTAGAAACTACTTTAATGGCTTTCATTCATGCCTACGGAAGGCATGTAATAATATATGCCTGCGCCCTCCTCGGATTGTTACGTAATCATAAAGTTATGAAATCTTGAATGAATAGGCTACATGTTGATGGATGGGGTGGGTATGGATGTTATTGAGGAGCAGTTCAAATAACACATTCTGGATGGGGAAGGGTGACTGAAACTCTAAAAAATAAAAAAATTCTTGATTGAAAAAAGTAGATGACGGAAAAGTCATAAATCATCCAAAGCAGAAAAAAACACAAATAGCGAAAAACATACCATATGCTTACTAAAGTCGATATTTCGCGCAAGTGGAGAGTCATTTGCGTTATGATGTTTATTTCTGGGGATGGTCAGCGATTTCTCAGGAAGTTTTCACTGCACAAAAAAATCAGGTGCATCATGAATGTACCTATCACACAGAACTGTAAAAGTTTTTCGGGAAATATGAAATCCTAACACCTCCACTCTTACATATTTCTGAATTGTGTCTTTACATTTTCAAGAAAAGAGAGAGTTTTGTGAAGAATTATGATGAACATCAAGTGGATATTCGTGCTCAAGATTATTTTCATTTACCAATCTGTAAAAAAGGAGTACAGTTCTACTCCTCCACTGATAATGGCTTAAGTGCATTCAATAAATTAATAAACGAATTAAAGAATTTTTCTTCATTATTGACTTCCAAAAAGCAAATGATGCATTTCTTGTTACAAGATTTTTTCATTCAACTGAGGAACTTTTTTCAAAAGATTCCCCATCAGACTATTGTTATCAATATCTCTAATATGTTTCGAATTCTTAACAGCGGATCTTTTTATTCCCAAGCTCTGGATGTGAACTTATTTGATCTGTATTGTATATTTTTACTCGACCATTCCAATTCAATATTTGCTCTCTTGAGAAATAAATAATAATAATTATTACGGTTATGAGATAACAATGGATTCTGTTACCTAAATATGGAGCTCAAAACTCACAAAGGCAGGAAAAAATCCGACTTGTGTTACAAATATGTGGCTAGACTTCTGAAGATCAATTTCATGGAAAATTGTAGAGGTGAGGAGGAGCTAGAAGACAATGCAGTCAGGTACTGCGGTTTCTGGATTCCGTAGATGATCTACAAGAGGTTGAGTTGAAATGACAAATCATCTACTCACAGGGAGTCACAGGGAATGTTGATTACACCGATTTGTTCTGTATCTGTAGAGTAGGGGGGGTGAGTGTAGGCCCATAGCACTTAGGCCACATGTGACACTTTGTACATCCTCCCGAGGAGTTGTCCTCCTAGGTCATCGTCCATCCTGTCCTTTCCAGGAAGGTAAACAGGTCACTAGGAGACATCTCCTTTATATCGTCAGGTTTAGGTCAAGACTCGCTGAATACACTCTCTTATTGACGATAACTCCGAACACTCGCATAGGACATGCCTGACAGTTTCATCTTCCTGTCCACACATCCTGCATAGAGGTGTATCCACTAGCCCCATATTATGGAGGTGTTTCCTGAATTGCAGTGGCCAGTCACAAATCCTACTATTAAGCGTAGATTTATCCTGGTTATCGCCAGATATTTCTTTGGCGCCAGCTTTCCGGGGTCGCCCAGGGTGATCCTGGTAAGATTGCATCCTTTGATTTCATTCCATCTCTATAGGGATTGAGCATGGGTGTAACGTTTGGCTAGTTCCGCAATTGTCGAACTTATCAAGCCGTAGGTGCTACTGGGTCCTAAAATTCTTAGTCCAGCCGCTTCCTCGGCTAAAGAGTCGGCAATGCGATTACCTTTACTCCTTTCGTGCCCTTCAACCCACCTCAGGATAATGTCATTATTTACCGAGGCTTTGGCTAAATCTTGGTGGCACTCTAGTACTAGCCCTGAGGTAACAAATTGTCTGTTCAAGGCTAATAGGGCTTGTCTGCCATAAGTGCAGGTTGTTATGTTTTTGCTAGAACTTCCTTTCCTGAATATTTCTGTTGTGGCGATTGAGGACCAACCAGTTCTGTTTCGACCACGCTGGTTTTTTTCCCATTCTCCACTTAATCCTTAGGCTTAGTAATCTGAAGTGTTCACTGTGTTCTGTTTTATGTTTTATTTGTATTCTATAAGGTTCATTAAACACAAACTTGGGTTCAATTGCATCACTGGTTGTCTGCAGTAGAGGTTGCGCAGTAAGCACTTCCCGCCATAGGTTCAGCCTCAATTGACCCATTCCTAGTTCGAGGTTTACACCAGCCGTGCGCAATCGTAACATGGCCACTAACGCAATCTGCCTAACGTACAGGTCCACAGGGGTCAGACCAGTAATTCAGTCCATTGCCGCAGTTGGTGTTGTTCTCATGGCTCCTGTGATGTTCAAACAAGCCAATCGCTGTATTGGGTGGCCGTTACTTGCAGTAGAACTTTCGGTCCCCATGCAATGGCTCCATACGTTAACGTAGGTCTTATTATTGCAGTGCAGATCCAGGTGACCACACGGGGTGAAAGATCTTATACGCGTCCCACTATCCTCCGACATTGCTCGTAAGCCATATATGTTTTTTTTGCTCTACTCTGTAGGTGAGAGTTCTACGTTAGCTTCCTGTCGAGGATAATATCAAGGTATTTCACCTCTTCAGAGAAATTTAGTTTGCTTTTGAAGATTTTGGAAGGTTTCAACACCGATTTGTTACTTGAATATAAATTACATGATAATTATTGAACAATATTCATACTCTGAACTTTATTCAAAACGTGTTTCACTATACATCTTCGACATCCATATACTCCTAGCAGTTATCGCTTGTTCATATAAAATCCAAAATTTTCATGATTTCTACCTTATCACTGTGATGATTAAGAATGAACGAATAATCATAATTGAAGATATTTATATATCATACTATGTTCGACAGATAAATCCGAATTACATTCCTCACATTGATCATAGCTTCTGACGAAAGATTGAGATTCAGTGTAGAATCTCAAGAATTGCAAATGTTAAGTCTTTAAATATAAACTTCGAGATTGTAAATTATTTTGTTAGTCAATTTTTCAAAGAGTACTATGATTACTTCTGTTCCATTCTGAATTCATCAAATCTCTGACTTATTCAATTCTTCTGAAAGTCTGTGAAAAATTTGATGAATCAAAAAGCAGATGGGTATATCGTTAACGTTTTGAACATGAATGAATAAACTCTGTTTGTGATATCTCCCCAAGATTCACCCTTTAACAAATCAACCTGCTTTTAATTAACCTTATACCAACTTCAGTAAGTCATCAGAAGTTTCCAATTAGCTGGTAAACTAACTCATTTGCGTCAAAATAAACAGACGCTAAGTTTGTTGACAATAAGCTGACTGAATTGAAATTCTAAACTATATAAAGCTTATGCTGTATACATTAATAACACATAATAAGATTAGAATATAAGTCTGAAAGCTTGAAATATATTTTCACAGTTATTCTTCTCGAATTATTTATTATCTGTTTAACATGAAAATTGAAGTGAATCAAAATACGAAGTGGCAATCACACTCATACAGAGAAAATTCATGTGACGGATGTTGATTTTTTTATTTTTGAAAAGTTGGGTTTTCCAGGTAGTTTAATTGAAGCCAGTCATTACCAAGAGTTTCGTTTTTATTCGTATCAAAGTTAACATCTTACATCGAAGAGTATATGCACACTAATGATTCATCAGAATCGGGGTTATACAGAATTGGTTGCTCATCACTTATTATCTAATTGTTATATATTTGAACTGCAAACAGTTCAATGTACTGAAAAGGTTGCAGTAATACATAATTAGGTCGAGGTGAGTTTAATGAACCTGCAACGTTTCTATACGTAGAATTGTGGAAAAGACAATTGAATATAATACGAATTTGGTAAACTATTTGAAATGTAAAATATGTGACTTAAATCTTTATCACACCTCCCTTGGCAAAATAAAAAAGAAAAGTTTTTTTAAAAAAAAAATTTTCTTTTTCTTCTAATCACTAAAACTAAATCTAATTACAGTATCTAATCTAATTATAGTATCACTCAGTTGTAATACGGTTTCACTCTGTTTTTATGCACTGTCACTTCTTTATTGTCCACTTTAATCACTATATTCGGGTGTTCGTCTCTTATCACTGAATAAGGACCCTTAAAAAGTTCTAGCATTTTATTAGTAACATTATTTTTCACTAAAATTAAATCTCCTACTCTAAACTCATTACTAGGATTACAGTACTCATCATATCTCTCTTTTCTATTTGTTTTACATTTTAACAAATTATTTTTTGCATCGGCACATGCTCGCTGAAGACGGTGTTTCAGTTCTAGAGGATAGTTATCAAAAGTATACAGAGGATCAATATTTTCACCAATGTTAGTGGGAAGTTTCGGTAAATGCCCAAAAACTAGCTCGTAAGGAGAATATTTTGTTTCTGTATGAACCGTTGTATTGTATGAAAAACACCAAAAAGGAAGCCAAGTGCTCCATGCAGACTTAAATTTAGATGTCTGCATTCTTAGGTACGCGCCTAGATGTTTGTGTGAATTTTCTAAGGATCCTATTGTCTGTGGGTGATATGCACACGAATTGAATTGTTTTATATCAAGTAATTTACACATTTCGGCGAATACTGAATTTATGAATTCGGTACCCTGGTCCGAAAGAATTTGTTTCGGAATTCCGTATCGTAAAACAAAATTATTAACGAATGATTTCGCTACGGTTACTGCTTCTTTATTTGGTAGTGCAAATGCCTCCACAAATTTTGACAAGTCGCATTGTAATGTCAAAATATATTTATTGTTCTCAATGTCTTGTTCGATAGGTCCTACTAAATCTAAGGATATTTTCTCAAACGCGTATGATGCTGTTGTTGTTATATTCAGGGGTTCTATAAATGGTTTAGAGTGTTTGTATCTTTGGCAGTCATCGCAAATTTTTACAAATTTTTCTACGTCATTGTACAGTCCCTTCCAATTGTAATACCTTTTGATGTTGTTATACATTCTATTGATACCTGCGTGACCTCCTGTATGTAGAATGTGAAAATCATTTAAAATTAATTGTCTAGTTGCTGAATCGTTAATGATTTGGCAGTTGTTTATGAATGTAATTTTTGTTTTCGACTTCTTGAAGATTTTTGAAATATATTTAATTATATCTGCAGATAAATTGTTATTTTTATCGATTAATATTTCTGGAATATTTTCTTGTCCGGACAACTTTTGACAGTCTTTCAACATCTCTCGAAGATATAATGCTGAGCAAGAATCTGTCTTATTTAAATATATAATCTGCAAGCTTGCGTCATAAATTAAATAATCGTTCATGAACTTAAATTGTTTTTCTGACTTCCGTAGTGCATTGAATTGTTGTGAGCTCAATATTTTCAATTCAGTTACGTTATAAGGCTTTTTCAAAACTTCGACAATTCCGGGGTGATCAGTCCTAGTTTCATCGTTTACACTCGGGTTATCCAGCAATCTCTTTGTTCGTGAACGTGTTATAATATTCACAGAGGCATCAATTTTTCTGGACATTTCTTTCAAGTTGTCAGATGGTATTTCTACTCGAGAAAGAGCGTCTGCAACGTTTGAATTGCCCTTAACGTACTGTACTACATAGTCATATTCATCTAAAACAAGTCGAAATTTCGTCAGTCTACTAGACGGTTGATTTGAGCCGTACAAAAATATAAGAGGCCTATGATCGGTCTGTATTACAAATTTTCTTCCATACAAATATGGTCTGTAATGTTTCACTGACCAAACTATAGCTAAAAGCTCTAGTTCAATAATGCTATAATTTCTTTCTGCTTTATTCAATGTTCTACTGGCATATGCAATTGGTTTATTGTCTCCGTTACAGAGTACTCCTGAAATTGCTATTTTTGAGGCATCAGTTTTCAGTATGAAAGTGTTTTCAGCTGAAAAATCTGGGTATTGTAAAACTGGAGGTGATGTTAATCTTGATTTCAAATTTTCAAATGCTTCTTGACATTCATCAGTCCAGATAAATTTTTCACCTTTTCTAGAAAGTTTGTTCAGAGGTGATGTTATATGAGCAAAATTTGGAATAAACGACCTGTAATAATTAGCAAAAGCTACAAATCGTTTCGTTTCCTGTGCGTCTTTGGGTACTGGATATTGTTGTAATGCCAGAATTTTTGACGGGTCGGGAGATACTCCTGACGCTGAAATTTTATGACCTAAATAAATGATTTCTTTTCTGAAAAATTGACATTTACTTGGGTTGAGTTTTAAATTTACCTTTCGCAACCTGTGCAAAACTTTCGTTAAATTTTTGTTGTGATCCATTAAACTATTTCCCAGAATAATAATATCGTCTAAGTAAACAAAACAACATTCAAATTTAAACCTGTCATAGCCATAGTTAAAGCCCTTGAGAATACACTGGGACTTACTTTCGCACCCATTGGCAATCTGGTCATTTGATATTGCCCTGTATTCGTGGTGAAAGCTGTATACTCTCTAGAAGCTGGGTCGAGTTCAATTTGGTAATATCCTTGTGCTAAGTCAAGATGGGAAAAATAAATTGCACCGGAAAGTGAATCTAAAATCTCATTAATATTAGCAATAGAAAATTTTTCGTCTTTCAAACATTTATTTAGTAATCTATAGTCAATAACAACTCTCCACTTGCGTTCCCCATTTTCGTCCGATTTTTTGGGTACTATTAGTAGTGGTGACGACCATGGAGATCTAGCAGGTTCTATTATTTTATCGTTTAACATTTTTTCAATCTGTTTTTCAATTTCCAGTTTTTGTGATTGAGGTAGTCTGTATGGTTTTGTGTACACGGGGTTTGTGTTTTCGTTGAGTTTAATTGAATGTTTATAAATGTTAGTTACTGAAAGTATATCATTGGGTAAATGGAAAACGTCCGCGAATTTCGCACAGATATGGTCGAGTGCTCGTTTTTCCTCTCCATTTAGTCCGTCTTTACAAATTGATTTTAAGACTTCTTCCACTCGTTGAACGGATGAAACATTCATGTCGTTGTAAGAAATAATTTCGAACAATATAGCGTCAGCAATTTTCGGCGAAAAATTCTTAATTTCTACTGGTTCTTCTCGCGTGTTCAGAATTTTTACTGGAATTTCATTTCCGTCTACCGGTTTTGAAATAGATCCGGCAACAAAGACACCACTGGCTATTTCTTGTGGAAATACTATGCATTCAAAATTTTTGTTTATCTTGAAGTACTTGATTATTTCACAGCGCGGGGGAATACTAGTATTTTTATTGAAGTTGGACTCTATTGGAATTGTAAATTTATTCCCATAAACTGTGAAAGAAAACTCAAAATTTTCATAATCTATGATTGCTGAGTATTTTTTGAAAAAATCTGCACCTAAAATCCCTTGTATGTTATTGTCAAATGATTCTATTATAAAGAATTTATGTGTGAACTCATTTTTGCCGGCTTGTAAAGGTAAGTATAATGATCCTAGCGTATTTGTTGACCCTGAAATTCCGTCGATTTTTATTGTGTCTGAAAAATCCATTGTAGACAAGTGTCTGTTTACATGTTTGTGGAAAAGTGCGCTAATCGATGCACCTGAGTCGAGAAGTAAATGAATTTCCTGATTATTGTAATTGAATCTGACATAGTTTAAATCGTGTATATCAAAGTTAGCATAATTTTTCAGACTATTGGCCTCGAAAAAATGTTTGCTCTTGTGAGCTGTTTTGATTTGATTCCTCGTTTTCTACACTATTTACTAAAAACATATTTTGTCTTCTGTTGTCTCTTCTAATATTTTGATTTTGTTGGGGACGATAATTTGGTGAGTTTTGAGAGAAACGATTTCTATTCATAGGGTTGTTTTGTCTGTTAACACTATTGAATCTCCCTCGAAAATTGTTGTTTGGGATGTACCTTGTATTGTTATGTCTGTTCGAACTGTTTTGATACCTGTTCCCGTTTTGTCCTCTATATCTATTGTTAAAATTTTTGAAATGATGATTTTGTTTATTTCGAATGTGAAACATAGTCGGTGGTTGATGGTTGTCTTGTGTGAATTCGTCTTTTGCTCCATTAATTGCGTCTGTCAGTGTGTTGTAATTCCGAGCTTTTATAATAGTTCTAAGTTCTGTATTTTGTATACCTTTTGCGAAAACGTCAATTGCTAGTTTTTCATTCTCTTTCCTGAAAATTTCAATAGAATCTGTGTTGTCACCTGCCTGAGCTAAAGTAAGATCTGACATTAATGTTTCTATTGATCTTCCATATTCATCGATACTTGAGTTACCTTGTTTTATATTTTGTAATTTAGCCGAAAGTGTTGGAGCTGATTGCTTTGGCAAAAAGTTAGTTTTTAAATCTTTTAATAAATTTGCGGCAGTGGTATAATTGTTTTTCATTCGGATTTTATCTCTGTGAGATATGCAAGCTTTAAGAACATAATTTATTAAAGATTGTTTGCCTAACGTGTCTAACGTAGGTTCATATAATTCAATTCCCTCTATTAACTGATACACGCCTTCAGTTGTGCCATTTAATTTTGGCAGTAAGTTAGCTGCTGTTTTGAAATCAAATTTGTCTCCACTCATGATTATCTCTGTAATCAAACCTGTATCTATATTAGTGCTAATATCTATTTTCCTAACTGAACTGATCCTATCATCCAAAATATTTTTTACTCTAGTAGATACTTTCTCTAATCTATGTAAATATAATTCTACTTGAGCAATTTCATCCTTAGTTGGCCCGCTATTATTAAACTTATGAACTAATTCATTAATTAATAAGTGAATTAATATTTTCTAACCTCTGATACCGTCTCTGCGTAGCTGCTTCACTTCGTTTTTCGTAAGAATCTTTGCGAAGATTTTCTTCAAATTTCACCAGTTGTTCTTCAGCTCCTGTGAACTCCTTCAGAATATCTTTGCTGCTCATGAGCCCTGGATACTAGCGTATTCTAATATTCTCCTTTTCAGTTGGAATTAATACCTTCTCGAGACCTTCGAAGTTCGCTTAACGCGATTTGTCGTTCCATTGATTTTTTCATACCATCTCGCATTTTCCTCCATATAAATAAATAATAACAATTGCGATGAATATTAAAATTGGAATTATCATTCCGTCGGTGTGTGTAAATTCGGTGGAACTGGATTGATTTGCATTATTTGATCCCGTGCCAGTAGCTTGTATCTGCAGTCTTTCTTCGTTTGTAACTTTTGATCCACACATTTTTAACTATTTGGTTTTTTCTCTTCACACTTGTTGGACTGGACTGGCAGGATCGCCATGAAAAGTTGGGTTTTCCAGGTAGTTTAATTGAAGCCAGTCATTACCAAGAGTTTCGTTTTTATTCGTATCAAAGTTAACATCTTACATCGAAGAGTATATGCACACTAATGATTCATCAGAATCGGGGTTATACAGAATTGGTTGCTCATCACTTATTATCTAATTGTTATATATTTGAACTGCAAACAGTTCAATGTACTGAAAAGGTTGCAGTAATACATAATTAGGTCGAGGTGAGTTTAATGAACCTGCAACGTTTCTATACGTAGAATTGTGGAAAAGACAATTGAATATAATACGAATTTGGTAAACTATTTGAAATGTAAAATATGTGACTTAAATCTTTATCACATTTTTTATTGATCACTTCACTAACTGAAATCATTTTTCTTTCTCATATATTCACCAAGTACTAAAAGACGAGTAGAAATAGAGGATCAATGGGCTTATATGGCTCACGATGTGAACCAAAAATGAATAATTATCACCTTCGACAAAACTAAAAAACACTTCGATTGATGTGATAGTAGTATCAGTTTATTTGCAAATGTAGGTGATAAGTCGGAAAATATTGTGGATATCAAAAAAGTTTTAGGATTTTTCATAAAACAATCTCGTTGGAAAAATAATTGAGAAATCCTTTCAAAACACATGACTTCCAAAAAGAATAATACAATTCATTATTATAAAAAAATGAAGTGCAGTAACTTCATATATGAATTGTTTTTATCTAATGGATTACTTCATTCAATTTTGTTGTTTTGAATCATGTGTCGAAAGACTTCGATATATGAATAAAATATGTTTATGTTCCTTGTAGTTGATATCAACGGTATACATATAAATTTCTCTTATTGCAAAGAATGTACAGATTCGAAAATGGATTCGATAAAAAGAACCTTTTTGTGTTGACGAATTCAAAATTGAGTGATTGTTTTGCAAAACATCACATTCGCATGATAAAGAAAAAAGTTTGCTGAAGTTTCTCTATTCCTTACAGCAGTTTGTAGTGAGCATTATGGATATCTTAGAAATATGATAAGTAGAACCACCAATTGGTGTGACACCCAAGACAACTTGCCAAGTATTTATGTCAGTGTTGGTGGTTTGACCAATCAACCAACAACTGTGGTAGCACAAATTTGCAAAGCTATCCTGGGATGCCATGGAAAAACGTATCCACATGTTTCTAGAAATGATATGAATTTGAGAAAAGTTAATGTAGTTGAGCTGCTGAAAAATAATTCCATGAAAATCAAAAGATGAATTAATAAGTACTATTCTGATCATTTCCATTTTGATTTCAATCGAAGAGCCTTCGATGTTTCAGCCTATTCGGTATCGTTAGTACCAGGCAGGCGATCGTCTATTGAAGACAAAATGTGAATAACAGAGACGTGAACGCCAGCGAGATATAAATGGTACCACCTATCTATTGGTGTGACTCACTAATTAGCTTGCCAAGTTTTTATGTCGGCGTTGGTGGTTTGACCAATCATCCGAAAACTGTAGTAGCGAAGTTTGGGAAGTCCTGGAATGCAATCGGATAATGAATCCATCTGTTTCTAGAAATGATATGAAATCAAACCACCTACATCGACATACAAACTTGGCCATAACTCTGAACTTGTACTAATACAGAAAACTGATATGTTGCAAATTATACTAACTTTCAGTAATTGTTGTAACCACAAAAAATGTTTTCCTACCTGTACTTACTCAAGGTTGTTTCTTGATTATTCAAAGTAGTTGCTATATAGTACATAAGCTTTTTTCATACCATCTAGTGATAGTTATCAGCGGTTTCAACGTTAAGAAATGCGTAAAAAATCTAAAGAATAGTCATACTGTTTTTTCTCTAAAAACCCTGTTATCCATGACCGACATCTAAAAATGAATATTGGAATTTCTCAATAACGCCATGTGTTTGAAATTTCATTCACATGTATATTGAATCATTTTCATTATAAGTTATGTTTTGGAAGATATGGTGCAAATGGTTAATGATTTGGGGAATGTGACTTAAACTGCCTCCTTGCATTCAGGATTTACAATGAGAAGTTTCCCGGATGAAGATAACCAGATGGAAGGGCATTTCAGGCTTTAAAAAACAAAATTTGAAATAACTGGTGAAGTCAATCGCGAAAAGTTCAAACGTGTCTGCTCTGTAACAAATGAAGAGAATACATTTCAAGTTGCTCTTCACGAGCATGTAAATTTCATCCTTACCACATGGAATTGATGCAAGAGATTTTGAAAAACGTGTTCAATTTTGCCGATGGGGCTCAGAAAAGATTAGTCAGGAAAATTACTTTTTCGATTTCGTGTTATTTTCTGATGTAGCGAGTTTTCATAAAAACGGAACTGTGAATCGGCATAACATGCATTGTTATGCAACGGAAAATGTCCAATTTGTTCGTTGCCTGAACCATCAATAGCGTTGGTTACTGAATGTTTGAGGTGAAATTCTCGGAAAAAGAGTTATCGGTCCGTATTTTTAGATAGGCATCTCACTGGAAGAAATTATGTAAGATTTCTTCAGCATCAGCTTTCGAATTTATTGGACGGGGTTCCATATGGAACAAGACGGTGCATCACCACATTTTGAAACTGAGATACGGGAATACCCCAACGATCATTTCACGCCTGTGGCGTGGCCACGCAGATCACCTGACTTGATCAAAATGGATTTTTATGGGGATATATCGAATGGATTGTCTACCAAACTACTCCAACATCTGTAGAAGACATTATGTGTTGCAGAAAATGGTCGCCATTTTGAACATCTTTTGGACTCCTCTATTCAATAAAAAATGTTTGCGTTATTGTTCATATTGAAAAAATTTTGAGTATGTGAACGCAAATATTTCAATTTTTGCGGTTACAACAATTAATAAAACTGGGTAAGATATCTGTTTTTCGTATATTATACCTCTGATAAAAAATGTAGTGAAATGTTGAAACATTTCATACAAAAAAAAATACACGATGTTCCATTTGAAAAAGTTGAATTATGTCTGTTTGAAAATGAATGAAACTTGACTGGTTTTACCGAGCACCCTATATATTGTTTCCGAAATATGCGACTCCCGAAATTATCATAATGATGTTGACTGAGTTTTCAAAAAAAATCCTCTTAATTGCTGTAGACATGCAGATGATGAAATAAAAAAAATTATTGTCTGCAGTAACTTGGAATAACTTGGCAATGTCGCAATGGAAATTCGAAAACAAGAATTCCTTAGTGATAAAAACATAGGGAATCGAATGACGTATTTATATACTGGGTGTTCCATTGAAAAAATATAACTTTGGTTGGCATCCCTCGGCTGAATCATCCAGTATGCGAGAAAATAATTTTTAAAGATAGTATTTATCGATATAACTGCGAGAAAAAAATTGAGCAATTCGAAAAATTGTTTCCCTGATAACAATAGCTCGAGGGAATTTTGTTGACTCACCCAGTATAACAAAGTAGTTTACTGAGAAAATAATGTTTCTCTTCATGAATGAATGTTTCTATTCATAATCAATGTGTGTATCAATTGCAAATCACTTTTATTGAAAGTAAATGAATGAATTGGTTAACAGCAGCATCATCAGCATAGTTGAAATATAAATCTCTGAAATCCTTTCAAATTCGTTGGTGTTTGATAATAACCGGCATTACTTTTCACATGAATGGAATACTTCCAAATAATTCACCGGTATTCAAATTTAACTTGAACATGAGTTACAAAATCGTTATACAAAACCACAATGAAATATAAATAAACGTTATGATATGATGCAATAAGCATGAATGATTACAAATAACGCTCTTTTGTTCACAGCACACGAGAATTAAAACGGTTTCATGAGCGTAAAAATGCTGGCAAAGCTACATTCATATGAATCGATATGAAATCCACGAATATTTCTTTACCGGTAATTATTTTTACGCACAAATACAATATTTTTTGTTCATATGGTCATTATAGCTGATGTTTATCGAAGAAAAGACACTGGAACTGACGATGTCAATTTGTCCGTTTGCAAATACTCCTTTTGTAATTTTTATATCCGTCCTGTCCATCATGTATTGGAATATATGTATGAAAAAAAATTTTGAAACTAGATTCCGATGTCAAACTAGTAATATTATTTTATAATGCCTTTCATCAGTTCGAACTTCCATTGTCTATAATGCTATAAATTGATTTGAAATTTCTGAAAGAATCTGTAAAAAATTAAAAAGATATTAACTGAAAAATAATAAATTTATTGAGCAAAAAACTGAAATTACAATGAAATAACATACAAGCAACAACGAAAAAAAATTGAACTATTAATATGAGCTGAAAAAATTTAAAAAAATTATTAACAGGAAACGAAATTAAAAAAACATAAAATTGAAAGATTCCAAAGCGAGTTACTTCAAGACGTTTCGATTGTTAGTATCTTCAATCATCTTCGGGTGAAAACTGGACTCATTACTGACCAACGTCTTGAGTTCAATCGGGATGGTGTCCAGCTCCCTCACTCTTTCGGCTGATTTTTGTCGAAGAAGGACAAATGGGTTCATGACTAAGGGGATGACGGTACGGAGTCCTCAGACATCAGTACCGCCCTTCACGGGATACCCCTACCTGGCTGGGGTGGGCTATTCGTCCGTTAACGGGGGACATGAGGGCCTCATTCGACGGAGTGTCGGGGCCTTCTATATCGGGAGGGGTCGTCTACAGCATAGTCTATAGCTTCCCTAACTAACGGATTTTCGTGAGTTTCCGCACCTTCAAAAACTCGCCGATTCCTAAACTGAATGCACTGCCGAATGGAAGGCAGCTGCAAATCTCTGCGGATGGCTTCATTTCGCACGAACCAAGGAGCATTCACAATCATCCTCATTAGTTTATTCTGCAATACCTCCACAATAGAGATATTATATTTTGCCGCTTGTCCCCAGACGCCTGAAGCATACATGATGACAGGCTTGAACATCGTGTTGTAAATGGTAATCTTGTTTTTCAAGCTCATTTTTTATTTTCTGTTGATCAGAGGGGACAGACTTGCAATCCGACCCTCGATCCTAGATTTGACGTAGATAATGTGCGGGTTCCAAGTGGGCCTACGGTCTATAAGAAGGCTAAGGTACTTTACCCGCGCTTGCCAGTCAATCTCCCTTCTGGAGATTCTCACTTTTCTGGCCAAAAAAGATAGCAATCTTTCCATGGTTATCGCCTGAGTCTTGCCCGGGTTTACTCGGATCTTCCAATCGAGGTACCAGCGCTCGAGGTTGTCCAATGCACGTTGCATGTAGACGACGCCGAGCTCCCGACTCATGGAAGATGAGAGAAGAGCCGTGTCATCGGCGTACAGGGATATCTTCATACGCTCGGGCCTTGGGAGGTCACTGGTGTGAAGAGAATACAGCGTCGGAGAGAGCACAGCCCCCTGTGGAACTCCAGCGAGGATCTCTCTGTTATCAGACAGAGAGCCCTCTACTCTAACCTGAAATGTTCTGTCGTTCAGGAAAGATCCAATTCACCAGATCAGGCCCCGAGTCAGGTCGAACGTGTTCAATTTGTGCAGAAGGCCTTCGTGATAAACACGGTCGAAGGCGTTCGAGATGTCTAGTAGCACAATATGTACTTTTTTATTGCTATTGAGCTCATGGATGGTGTTTTCGACCAGCCTTAGAGCCTGCAACTCAGTGGAGTGTTCTCTCCTGAAGCCAAATTGTTCATCAGGCAGAACATTTCGGTTCTCAACTTCTTCGTTGAGCCTTTGGAGAACAACTCTTTCAGCCAGCTTAGCCGCTGACGAGAGTAGACTGATCGAGCGATAGTTCTGTGGGAACAGTGGGTTCTGACCCTGTTTTGAGATCATGACGACGATCGCATGCTTCGTCCTTCTGGGGAAGTGTCCGAGGGCCAACGAACTGTTTATAATGCTCAGCAGACATTCGACGCAGTTGTCCGGGAGCCTCTTCAATAACTCGTTAGTTATTGAGTCTACCCCCGGAGCTTTCTTGGCCTTTGCGGCCCTGATGTATCCCTTCAGCTCTTCCACAGAAGATGGACGGATGTCGTCGGCGTCATCCTCCCTGAGGATTTGGACTGGACTTATTCCATCGAGATCTGACTATTTATAGGTCATTCGACTGCTTTCACTGATCACCTCTTCCCTCTCTTCGCTTCATTGATTTTTAGCGGAAGCTGACCGTTTGGCGGGAATTGGTCGCTGGATTAGAGTTTCCATATGTAACGTATCTCTATGCTAGCTTGACTAAAATACGTTGGTGGACAACATATATATTTTCTCCTAAACCAGTGTTCCTCCTTGTGGATGATTTCAGCTCGAGCTCATTGATTTTTAGCGGGAGCTGACCGTTTGGCGGGAATTGGTCGCTGGATTAGAGTTTCCATATGTAACGTATCTCTACGCTAGCTTGACTAAAATACGTTGGTGGACAACATATATATTTTCTCCCAAACCAGTGTTCCTCCTTGTGGATGATTTCAGCTCGAGCTCATTTGATGTTATGTTGATGAGTCCAAGCATGCTCTGTTATTCCGGATTTGCTGGTTTCTCCTCGCTGTGTGTGTCTTTTGTGCTCGTCAATGTGAACTTTCAATGGACTCTTAGTTTCACCGATGTATGATTTTTCGCACTCGCAGGGTATCCAGTAAATGCAATTCTTGGAATCGCAGTCCGTGTTTGGTGGCCTGCTGAGACTGCTACGAATAGTGTTCCCAGATCTGAAGCAGGTTCTGATGTTATACTTGGACCCAATCCTTTGTATCCTTTCCGACAATCCTCTGATTTAGGGAAGTACAAGTACTGGTTGTGGCGGCTTCTCTTCCTTGTGGAAGGAACTCTTGCTGTCTTCCAGTTAAAGCCTGTTCCATTATCACTTTGGAGTAACCATTCTGTTGAAGGTCATTTTTGATTATGCCTAGTTCCTTTTCGAGACCTTGCTTTGTATTGCAGAGCCCGAAAGTACGGTCTAGTATAGTCATGATGATTCCTCTCTTAGTCAATTGATGGTGGTTGGATTCCTGGTTCAGATACTGTTCCGTGTGAGTGGATTTTCGATATACAGATGTTTCTCATTTAGTGGCGCACCTCTTCACCAATGCGTCTAAGAATGATAATTCGTTGTGGATTTTCTTCTCCATTGTGAAAGTGATGAAAGGACTTACGTTGTTGATGTACTTCAGGAAAGTGTTCTTATTATTGAAAAATGCGATCAGAAAAAAATATTTAACACAGAGCAAGAAAAGTTTGAAAAATTGTAAGGTGAGTCACAGTGTATTTTTTCTACTCAAATATCCTTCGCATTTTTTGTATTTTTGAACCAGTAAGAACCGTGAGAAAATTCCAAAAACAAAGCTCCTTGGGTAACAAAAAATTAAAATTTTTCGATGGAAATAAGAGATAGGGCTTTAGTAAGATACAGAAAAAACAACTTTGTACATCGGTGGAATTATTATAAGTATTCGAGAAATCTCACGAACAAAACGATAAACCTTACAGTAAAAAATCAAATATGACGTTTCCAGATCACTTGTCTGATGTTAACAAAATTAATGAATACTTCTGCGGTATTAAAAATAACAACTTGATTCCAGATGAGGAATGTATTTCTTTTTTCAACCAAAATAAAAAACATGAACACACATTTAATGTCCATGCCATTATTGATAATGAAGTATATGAAGCGATTTTAAGCATTAAATGTCATGCCTCAAAATAGGACATTGTTGTCCTATCATTATTTTTCATATCACTCATATTTTCAATTATTGTCTGGAACATAATGAATATCCGACTCTCTGGAATCAATCACATATTCTGCCTTCAGCTAAAGTACCTATCCTAGATAATTTGAGCGATCTCCGTCCTATCAGTATACTTTGTGCGATATCCAAGGTTTTTGAAAAACTAACAAGTGAACAAATAAAAAATTATCTAGATGAATTCAATATTTTACCACCTAGTCAATCTGGTTTCCTAACAAATTTCAGCTTGCACAAATGCACAACTGCATTACTAAAAGTAGTTGATGACATCCAAAGGTCAATAGATGATAATGAACTTTGCCTTCTACTTCTGCTCGATTACTCAAAGGCGTTTGACCTCATCAACCATGTACTTCTTATATCTATTCTGACTTACCTTGGATTCACACCGAGTGCAACTAAGTTGATTGGAAATTACTTACAGAACCGATCACAATGTGTCACCTTCAAAAACTCTACGTCGGATCTCATCAATATCTATAACGGTATTCCGCAAGGGTCTATATGGGGCCCACTACTATTTGTATTATATACATCACAATTTCCAGATTGTCTTCAATATTCTTCTGTCATCTGCTACGCCGATGATACTCAAATCTACATAGAATGTGATGAAGATACTTTTGACATAACACAGAAAAAACTCAATGATGACTTATGTTCTCTGATGAAATTATCAACAAAATATTGCTTAACTGTCAATCCCTCTAAGTCTAAGTCAGTAGTTATGCTCTTTGGAAGGACATTGTCACGTGAACGCAATCCAGACAAGGTTTTTATAACTGCAAACGGAGTTGAGTTACCTCTTGAGGATATTTCTAAAAACTCAGGACTATACCTCAACAGTTCTTCAAGATTCACACGACGTATCGCAGATTCTGAAACGAGGGTACAGAAATCTCAAAATGATATATTCTAATAGAACACTGTTGAACAAAAAAAAAACAAAATGACCATTTTTTGCGAATCTTTAGTGTTGTCACATGCTAATTTTATGGACGTAGTATATGGTCCCAATCTCCTACAAGCTGACAAGAATAGATTACAAAAGCTACAGAATTAGCTGATAACTGGAATAAAAAGACGCGACCATGTATTACACCATTTGAATGATATCGGATGGCTAAATATGGAGTCGCGACGCATTCTACTGTCTTGTTTCATAAAATAATAAATGACCAGAAACCAAGTTATTTTTATGGAAAAATCAGTTACAGGACGGACGTACACAACCTCAATCTTCGATTCCGAAATCAGCTTACCACACTAAAACATAAAACCTTTCAATTCAGAGGCTCTCTTTCATTTTTTTTACCCTGGGTATACAACTGGTTACCGAATGGATACGAGGGTTGCTTTCTATGTTTCGGGATTTGGCAACCCTAGTGTTGCAATATGCCAACTGACAGCTCTATAGTAAAGTTGGACATTTTTGAGCTTATACTTACTCAAAACATTTTGACATATGCCCGCTGTTTGTGTTGTTTACAGTATTTAACTTAAAAAATTCATCTCGACCCCAAAAAGGAATTGAATCGTAAACATTTTCATGCGATTATTTTTTACAACTTTCGACGTGGATTAAATCAGCAACAGTGCATGGATGAACTTAATTCAATTTTTGGCGATAAAGCTCCATCAAGAACCAGTGTTCATCAATGGTATGGTGAATTCAATCGTGGTCGTAATTCACTCCAAGACGAATTTCGTAAAGGTCATCCAAAATCAGTTGTTGTTCCGAAAACCATTGATGCTGTGCGCGAACTGATATTGCAAGAACGTCATGTGACCTATCGTGACATTAAGACAACCTTAGACATTATTGGGACCAGCATACATTCATTTGACTGTCAAAAAAATTTGTTCGCGTTGGATCCCACACAATTTGTCAATCGCTCAAAAAAAGGCTCGTGTCGATTGGTCGAAGGAAATGTTCAAAAAATACGATCGAAGCACCGCGATCAAATGGTCGCCTGTTTTTTCGGAAAAACTGGACAATACGCAACCGTACCATCAGAACAACGCAAAACAGTCAATTATGAGTGGTACACAAAAATTTGTTTTCCAGTTGTCTTCCAAGAAATCAGGAAAACCAACCGCCGAAGATGGATCACTTTTCACTACGACAATGCGAGCTTTCACACATCGGCTCAAACAACCGCATTTTTGAGAAGCCCACGTTTTTCGACACCTGAAGAAGCTGTTGCTGCATTCATAATGCCTGTTTTGGATACACCTCAATCAGAGTGGCAAAAGTGCTTCGACAATTGGTGCAAACGCATGCAAAAGTATATAGATCTTCATGGGGAACATTTTCAAATACAATAAAGTAATTTTCGATGATTATGATTTGTTTTTGTTCTCTAATTCCGAAATATAAAAGGCAACCGTCGTATATCCATATTTCTTCTGGTGCGCTGAGAAATAAACTTACGAGATATATTTGACTGGGTATTTTCACTATATCTCAAGACCTGTCAAGTGGGCATTTTAATATCTATATCATATCTTACATACCATACAGTTATAAGTTGTTGTTTATTTATTCTCACTCAATAATTCTAATCTTCATTTGTATTTATGCATAATTATTATTTTTGAAATTAAATTGTAAATAGGAATAAGGTTCAATGGAAGCAAGTTGTCCATGTGTGAACATGGGCGAAAAATGAATCTTGCCATTTGAAAAGAGCTATGTATGTACTGATTACTTATGTATGAACTTATCAATAAAACTAATCATTATTATCATTATTATATGTGACACTTGTCATCTATACACAATCATAGAAGACATAAATCAAAAACTGTTTTCATTCCACAGACACTCAACCAAATATACTGTAATAAGAATTAGTGTGACTAAAATCCGTTCGATGGCAGCGCCAATTCAAAATTACCTACAATCAATTTAACTCATGTATCACCTAAATATAACAGTCAAACTATTTCACTATCACAGAATACAAATACCCGTGAATATGAAATGTACGCCGTTTGAATCAGAATGCTTTTGCCAACGTAAACAAGTCAATTAATTTCGTCAGCATAGAAATTGTTTGTTCGGGATTCGATGAAGTCAACGAAGGCCTCTTTGCCTGTTTTTGCCTGGTGAAGGTTCTACTGATGAGAAAATTACCGAAGTGTTTGAAAATATGGTAGTCGGTTGGCGAGAGGTCTGGGAAGTATAATGGGTGAGGCGAACTTCGACACTCAATTTGTGAAATGTGCGGACACGCATTGTCGTGGAGCAGAATCGGATATCTTCTGTTGACCAGTGTTCGCTGTTGCTGACACAGTTTTCGGTACATTACGTCGATTTCCTCATAATAGGACTCTGCTGTGATGGTTTGACCCGCTTACAGAAAGTTATAGTTGAAAAGAGGCAAAAAATAGAATTTGGAAAAAGTGAATACTTTTCAAACGTATCAGTTTTTTTACATAATTATAATGATTCTATAATTTTTTTATTTAATGTTTTTGACCCTTGAGTCAAGTTGTAATCTCAAAGTGTTATTGTATTCATTTCTCTTTATTTGAAATTGGAAACTTCCACGTTATTGGTATTTGTTTACGATGGGTAAATTTGCAACTTAACCCTCAATAAAAACGCCATAATTCTATTGTTAACTTTCTCAAGACCGTCTATTTTTTATTTCTTCATGACTACGTATATTAATTGGGCTCAAATACCAAAATTTTTAAAGTTAATGTGACGTTTCTCTGCATTCCTATCTTTTTGAAAATATGGCAACTTTTATCTACAATCCTCACTAATTTCTCTGTTTGCCGAATTTCGACCTAAGCATGCTTTTGCTAAGATGATCGGGGAATACGTGACATGGCAATTACTCCAGCCCAATCTGATAAATTACCCTCTCTCAGTAATACAATGCAACCTCCAACACAAAAAGGCGGCAACGGCAACACTATGTCGCCACCTTGATGTATTGGAGGAGGCAATTGCTTTGATCCAGGAGCCCTGGATAATAAAGACCAAAATTACTAGTTTCAGTAGTTTAACTGGTCAAATTTTCAGCTTACCAAGCAACCCGCAACCTAGGACGGCTGTCTACGTTCCTAGGAAATACAGAGCGTTTCCGATGGCACAATTCAGCACCTCAGATCTCACTGCGGTCAAAGTTGAATGTCCAGTTGGGAAAGGCAAATATATGGCGTTGATAATCGCATCGGTGTACCTCCCTTCAGATGCAGCCACCCTACCACCGACCAGAGAAATGGAGGTACTAGTGGACCACTGCCTCAACCAGAGAGTGGAGCTCATATTGGGTTGCGACTCAAACTCTCACCACGTGACCTGGGGCAGCAAGGATATCAACGCCCGAGGTAAGTCACTATATGAATATATAATACAGAAAGATCTAACAATCTTGAACAGAGGCACGGAGCCAACATTTATGAATGCCCGTAGCCAAACGTTAATAGATATCACGCTCACGACAGCCGAAATATCAAACAAAATCCAAGACTGGCAAGTTTCGGACCATATCTCTATGTCAGACCACCGCTGGCTGACCTATACGGTAAGCCAGGATCTCAGGACTACTGTAAAATCCCGTGACCCGAAGAGGACGGATGTAGCTCTCTACAATCGACTCTTAAGAGGAGCTCTGCGGGAAACAGAGGTCCTGACAACAATGAAGAACTGGAAAGGTACACAGTATCTATCCACAACAAAATAGACACTGCCTATAAGGAATCCTGTCCAATGAGGATGGTTCAAACGCATGGCACAACCAACACATGGTGGTGCCCTGAATTGGAACACCTCAGGAGGACAGCGAGAACGACCTTTAACAAGACAAAACGTACAAGACTCGAAGAGGACTGGGTTATATATCAAGCCAACCTCAGAGAGTTCAAAAAAGTCTGCAGACGAAAACAAAGAGAAGCCTGGAGAGCCTATTGTGAGGCAGTCGAAGACTTTCCACTAGCTTCTAGGCTACAGAAGGCACTCTCAAATGACCACCATGAGACTATCGGCATCCTGAAGAGGGAAAATGGCGACAAAGCCGCCAACCTCCAGGAGAGTGCTGAGATTCTTATGGAAACTCACTTCCCAGGTTCTGTCTTTCCTGGAACGGCGAACTGGACGGATATACCAATAACACCCTCACAATATGACTGGCAATATGCTAGTACAGTAATTGATGAGGACAAAATAAGATGGGCTATATCGGGCTTTTCCCCCTTCAAGTCACCAGGGCCTGACGGTATAAAACCAGCCCTACTTCAGTGGGGACTGGACACTCTTATGCCACACCTGGTTGGAATATTCAGAGCCTCTCTAGCTCTGAGGTATATTCCCAGTAAGTGGAGAGAAGTAAGAGTAGTATTTATACCCAAACCAGGTAGGATGAACTACACCCTACCAAAAGCATTCCGACCAATTAGTCTCACATCGTTTTTCTTAAAAACCATGGAGAGGCTATATGAGCGGTATATAAGAGATGAGGTACTTGTTAACAACCCACTTCATCCAAATCAGCATGCATATACCCCGGGAAGGTCAACTGATTCGGCCCTTCACCATGTGGTTGGCAAAATCGAGAGATCATTGGATAACAAAGAATCCACCCTAGGTATATTCATAGATATTGAGGGGGCGTTTGATAAAACAACCCTTCCAACAATTACCCAGCAACTACACTCCAGGAATATACCCCTGGTAGTAGGAGAATGGATACTCCAGATGCTCTCTAGCAGAGCAATAAGTATTAATGTAGAAGACATCACAGTAAAAGGACTGGTCATGAGGGGATGTCCACAGGGAGGGGTCTTATCACCCCTTCTCTGAAACATAGTTCTGGATACCCTAATTAATCACCTTAACAAAAATGGATTCAACACAATTGCATACGCAGATGATGTAGTTATCTTGCAGACCGGCAAATTTGTAAACACACTGTGCGATAGAGCGCAGGATGGGCTCAAATTGATAGAAACATGGTGTAAGGAACACTCACTGTCGATCAATCCCAAGAAGACTGAGATGGTCCTTTTCACCAGGAAAAGAAGTTTAACGGGCTTAAAACCTCCCGAAATCTTCAAAAGCCAAGTAAACTTCTCTGAAGAGGTGAAATACCTTGGTATTATCCTCGACAAGAAGCTAAAATGGAAATCTCATCTACATAGTAGAGCAAAAAGAGCATACGTGGCTTATGAGCAATGTCGGAGGACAGTGGGACGCGCATGGGGTCTTTCACCCCGTGTAGTCGCCTGGATCTACACTGCAATAATAAGACCTATGTTAACGTATGGAGCCATTGCATGGGGACCGAAAGTTCTACAAGCAACGGCCATCCAAAAATTATATCAAGTACAGCGACTGGCTTGTTCAAACATCGCAGGAGCCATGAGAACAACACCAACCGCGGCAATGGAATTAATCACGGGTCTGACCCCTCTGGACCTGTACGTTAAGGAGGTTGCGTTAATGGCCATGGTACAATTGCACACGGCTGGTGTAAACCTAGAAGTAGGAATGGGTCGATTGAGGTTGGGCCTATGGCGGGAAGCGCTTACTGCGCAACCTCTGCTGCAGGCAACAAGTGATGCAATTGAACTCAGGTTTGTGTTTAATAAACCCTACAAAATACAAATTGAGCAGAACACAGAGTCAGATGCTACAAATGCAATACGGATTTATACAGATGGCTCAAAAACCAAAGAAGGCTCAGGATGTGGAGTGTACTCCAGATCATTAAGCCTAAGGATTGAGTGGGGAATGGAAAGAAATACCAGCGTGGTCCAAACAGAACTGGCTGGTATCTCAATCGCCACAAAAGAAATAACCAAGAAAAGAGTTTCTGGCAAAAACATAACAATCTGCACTGATAGCAGACAAGCACTATTAGCCTTGAACAGACACCGTGTTACTTCAGGGCTAGCATTAGAGTGCCACCAAGATTTAGCCAAAGCCTCGGTAGATAATAACATTATCCTGAGGTGGGTTAAAGGGCACGACAGGAGTAAAGGTAATCGCATTGCCGACTCTTTAGCCAAGGAAGCGGCTGGACTAAGAATTTTAGGACCAAATGGCACCCACGGCCTGATGATTTCGACAATTGCGGAACTAGTCAAATGTTACACCCATGCTCAATCTTTGAAGAGATGGGATGAAATCAAAGGATATAATCTTGCCAGGATCACTTTGGGCGATCCTGGGAAGCTGGCGCCGAAGAAATATCTGGCGATGACCAGGAAAAATCTACGCCTTACAGTAGGATTTCTGACTGGTCACTGTCAGCTAAGGAAACACCTACATAATATGGGGCTAGTGGACACACCTCTATGCAGGATGTGTGAACAGGAAGATGAAACTGTCAGGCATGTCCTGTGCGAGTGCTCTGAATTATCGTCAATAAGAGAGTCTTGGCCTACACCTGCCGATATAAAGGAGATGTCTCCCAGCGACCTGTCCACCTTCCTGGAAAGGACAGGATGGACGACGACCTAGGAGGACAACTCCTCGGGAGGATGTACAATGGGTCACATGTGGCCTAAGTGCGTGGGCTTACACTCACCCTCCCTACTCTACAGATACCCTCTCTCAAAAAGAAATTTTGGTATAGGACCAAGGGAAAATAAAATTCAGTCTGCATCCGAAAGTACTTGTAACAAGACATACCGTCTTACCGCGTATCACAAAGTACAGTTCATCGTTTTCAAGTACCGTAAAAACATCTGGTTGTTAGACATACCGTCTTACTAGATACCGTTAACAATACTAATCTCGCATGAGTTTATCACCACACATTTTTTTTGTTTTTATAAATTGAGGTTTATACTATAAACTCATAGTAAATGAAAAATTAATCAGATATTAATTCATTTGGTCAAAAACTATTGGTGAAGTACGTTTTTTATTTTGATTGTCTTTTGAACAACCTATCATGGAGATTACGTATAGCGGCATCTGCCCGCGAATAGCTCAAGCAATAATTGATAGTCACGTACAGCGCCATCTGCCCGAAAACAAATCAAGCAATGATTGATAGTTACGTACAGCGTACGTAACTATCAATCGAATAGATCAAGAAATATCAATGAGGTTACGTACAGCGCCATCTTTCCGCGAATAGATCAAGCAATAATGCCGATAATTCTGTTAATACAGATCCCGAGCTTGAGAGTTACAAACAAACATACATACATACATTCAGGTGAAGCTAATATAAAGCGTGTGAAAAACAAATAGTATTGTTATATAGAGTACAAAATTTTCTATCGATCAGTAAACCACCACGACAGAGTAAAATGAATGTTTATTGAGATATGGAGCTATAAAAACACATGACATTGAATCAGACAAAACTTTTGAAACAATCTAATAGTGAAGCGAATAATGTCTGAGGATAATGAACCTATTATTAACAAAAGGGCAATTCCCCAAAGAATGGAAGATAGCCAGACTCGTTCTTATCGAAAAATGTAAAAGTAAATCGTACAGGCCCATATGTATCCTGAACATCATGGGAAAATAAAGAAGATAATTCATAAATGAATTGTGTGTATTTTCTATAATGTTATCCAATTTGGTACTGAAGAGCCTTAGGGAAAGTGTCTTAAGGCGAAACATCGATGTATACCAGTGAGGATGACAGTGTTCCATGTAAATGATATTTGTTACCATTCATTTAAAGTAGAACTCATGTGAATGATATCTGATTTTTATTCTACAACGAATGTTCGAAATACAAACTGAGTAGAGAAACGTATCTTCTGTATAATTCAATGTTCATATAGAAGTATTTGTTTCGAAAGAATTTTTTTTCTTTCGTTTAATTCAATGTTCATGTGAAAGTAGCTGTTTCAGAAGGACTTTCGTTCAGTTTGTGTCTGAAAGTTATTTCTTTGCATGATCTACACATCCATGTATGGAGTTACTTATTTTCAAATTGATTACTTCTTTCCTTTCTCTGGAAGATTTGAATCAAGATGGAGTAGTAGAAAGCCAAAAACTTTCTTTCCCAAAAATTATAATTCATATAAAAATATTTGGCTCTAGAAGTACATTTACTATATTCTTAGACAGACAGACAGTGACATTGTATTTCCAAAATATCTTTTAGAAAGTGAACTCAAAGTTGCATTAATTCAACAGTCGCATCGACTAAAGTTTTATTCAAAGAGCAAAATCATATGAGAAATCGAAATGTTCGTTGAATGCACTGGCAAATATATTTCATCGACTGTTGAATAAAAATGTTTGTTCACTACTGAATATGTATTTTATTCATTTTTCAGCACAATGATTATTTTCTTTGGAATCAATGAAAGCTCCATAAAATAATAAAATGAAACCCCAAAACTCCCCTCAATTCAGCTTAATTGATGTAACATTCATAGTTAACTGTCTGCTTGAATAGAACAAATTATATGAACAATCGTTTTTAATATATCTAACAAATGCACGAATCGATAGAATTCAAACAAATAAATTGTCTAGTGAATGTATTGAGGAATGAACATTTGAAACATTAAAGAGCAAAACGGAATTCCATACGAATCTATTGACTTCATTGTGAGAAAAATTGTGCTAATAAAACATTTAATCCCTCGACATCTACGTTTTCCGTAATATCGAACCGAACCTGTTCTCAAACACATATTTCTCGCGACGCGTGCTTAAAAACCTGTCCGTGCCAAACTACGGATAAACCCCAAGTACACCTCACATTGTTCCTCCACTCGGTTCCACAACTTTCACTCGACCTACTTCTCCTCGAGATTATCCTTCATCCCCCGCTGTACACACATCAAGCGTGTGAGTTTCCGACCACCCTTTAATTAAAAGAACCCACCGTGACGTAAGAAATCCGATGCATTAATCAAGGAATCGTGATAAATGGCGTATTAAGTAGTGCGGTAATGCGGACCCACCTTAGCAGCGAGGATATCAAGGAAGCGGTGACAGTCCGTATTTAATCAAGTAACCGCCGATGATCGCATCAGTCACTGTCGGCCGTCCGATTGGACCGGAATCTAATCCTTATCAGTCGCTCGCTTCATTGGACAGGTCAGCTAGGTCGAGAAGGATACTAAATTAAACCTTTTTCCATAAATCAGTCAGAATGTTTTGTATGGATGTCACTGTGTAGGACTCGCTTTTAGAGTGTAGAAGTATAGGGAAGAATTATAATGGCGCTTCTCAAACAGCTGATTGGAATAACTGAAAGTTGAATATAGGTTATGTTCATTGTTCTGGAGTTTTTGTGTTTTGAGTTATTTGACTGTTAAATTGTGGGAGTAATGCTTTATGATACGTTTATTATACGTTTATTATAGACATGATAAACTGGCGAATAGGTAAAATAAATTACTTTTACTCACGAGAAGAACAAGAAACCACAACAATATATAAACACTTCTGACAGGACTTTAATCATCAGGCTTACTTTGAATATGTCAGGTAGATGTCGCATTTGACGATACAGTTTTTAGTTGGGATTGTGATTCTTTTGCAGCAGACTATTGATAATTCAATAATCTTATGCCCAACGAATTCAAATCAACACAGAAATGAGCGTCACACCACTTTGTGGAAATACAAATGGCAACCATTTAAAAAGCTGGAAATTACAAGAAAACACATTGATGGGGACATATTCTGTTAAAATGCATGTGTGTATAAAAAAATACTCCTGTGCTATTATGGAGATTGAAATTTCAAAAAATCAACCCTATACAAAAATGTGTACATCATGCAAAGAATGAATTTTCAGACACAAACTGGAAGAGAAAACCCTCTCAAAACAACTATTTTCATATAAACTTTTGATTACATGCATGAAAAATACTTCCAAAACAAATATTTTTATATGAACATTGAATTATACGAAACTCACTTTCTCTTTTATACTTTCATTATGGATTCGAAACAGATATTATTTATATAGGAATGCTATAATATATGATAGTAACGATATAAAATTTCACTAATATGGAACACTATCATCCTCAGTGGCGTACTTCGAAGTATAGGAATAACTGGCTTTACAGTTATATAACAGGCAGGAAGCAATTAGTAAAACTCCAAGGCAATGACGCCAACTGCTCCAAATCTTTTCCCCTAAGCCTATTTTAAAACCCCCTAATTTCAAATCAAGATACCCCATATTTTTTTAGTGAATGAAAAATAATGAATATTCAAAGTTGCCTATAACATTCAACAGTTAACAAGTTAATAGATCAACTTACTATCATATTCTTACTATAACGAAGCTTTGAATAAAAAGGTTATTGATAAATGTTACATAAGCTTTTTAAAACATGGTAACTTTTCTATTGTCTTTATGTGAGTACGTCAGTACAGAACATCAACTAATAAATGAAAAAATAAATACATCAAATGAACACACATATACGAGCATGAATACTTATTCAATATTCCCAATTCATTAATAATTTTGAAAAACACATGAGCTTCCTGTTCTTCATTTGTGTCGATATCAGTCATTCATTTTCTCCCTAAAATAAGGTATATAAAAAATTCACCCCCAAAAATCCCCTTTTTCAAATTATATCCCCTAAGTTCAGGGGGAAACCCCCCAAGTTGGCATAACTGCTCCAAGGAAATGAATTGCATATTGAGAATAATACATCAGGTGTACCACAAATTCCGGTTCTGGGTCCTATCCTTTTTCTGCTTCATCTGAATGATCTGATAACCATTGACATTAAAGGAAAGTTCACACTTTTGCGGATGACACCACCATCCTTTGTCGTGAAACAAATGAAGGTAATCTCAGAGACATCATAACTTTGGAGCCATATAGGGTTAAAAAGATGCGATTGAAACTCCTTATGTTTCAACACAAATAAAACAAACTCAATTTTGACGACTTACTACTAGAAAATCACGCTATGGTTAACATAGCACACAAAGTTTTCAGGGGTATTTATAGATGATAAATCAAAATTTGATGAGCATATAACAATTTCATGCAAAAACTAGCATCTGACTGCTATGCAGTTCAAGCTTTTTCTAATAAACTCAATCAATCGTCAGCCGGAACTGTGTATTTTTCCTTGATAGAGTCGCCCTTGAGATATGGAATTGCCTTTTGGGGCTTTAGTAGTCAGCAATTAGGTACTACATTTAGTATTCGTTCTACAAAAAAACGGCTGTCAGATACATACAAAACCACTGAACACCAATTTTTTTTATACAGTGTGACCCATTTAAAATGGAACCACCCCTGTAGAATGTGCATTTTTCAATCAATCTCAATTTTTTTTTTATTGAAATATTAGGCATGAAAAACTGTATCTTGACACTAACTTTCACAATTTTAGTTTCATTTCCAAGGCACTCTATGGTTTTTTTTGTTTGTCAAAAACGGCAAAAGTTTATTAGGCAATTTTTGTTTTCAAATTTGACTACACCACTGGATTCGTAGTCGTTATAAATCAAAACTGTCAAATTATCATTAAAAAATATTTGTTAACAACGAAGTTACAACAACTTCAATTTTGGAAACAAAGTATTTGTTTGTCATTTTTATTCAGATTATAGACATATTTGAGATCTGACAACACTGTCATCACCAAGTAGAACACCAGTGAATTTGTACAGTGAAAATCCGAAGTCAACAGCTCAATGCGTTCTACAGTTATAACTCCTGAAAATATGGTAATGTGAGAGATTTGTGGTGCAAGCGTTTTGTAATAAAAATCTGACTACGCCACTGGATTTGTGGATAATATTCCCTTAAAATCATTCATTTGAGTGTAGGTTACGAGAAGTGTATTCTAGAATAACAGAAAATTAAAAATTCATTTTCAAGTTATGCAGTACTTAGTACATTCTTCCGCATAGCCGCTAAAATCAAATTGATTTAAAGCATGGAAATCATTTATTCAATAATAAAACAGAGAGCAGGACAAAAATTGTTCCCTGTAAATTCTTCATAACTCAGCTTAGAAACCACCCAAACAGAAGTTTACGAGTCGCCAGTTTGGATTTAAACTTACCGAGAGAGACTATTCGACGATGTCTTAAACAAAACAAAATGAGAGCATTTAAACCTAAATTTCTTCACTCTTTAAAGGCAGGTGATGAAGTGAAACGTATGGAATTTTGTTTGTGGGCACAAGGCGAGTACCTGAATACAAGACATTTTTTAAACTGCATAATGTTTAGTGATGAAGCTTCTTTCAGCACCAATGGGGTAGTTTCATCGCAAAATGCTCGGTATTGGGCTACGGAAAATCCGCACTGGATCATAAATTGTAAAAGTCAATATTCCGAAAAAGTTAACGTTTGGTGTGGTATAGTACAAAATAGAATAATAGGTCCATATTTTTTTGATGGAAACATAAACGGGCAAAATTTTTTGGAATTTCTAAATAACCAATTATCGGACGAAATAGATGAAATGCCTCTTGCGGAACAAGTAAATTTATATTTTCAGCTCGACGGCTGTTCCGTGCACAATTCGAGGATTGTTAAAGAGTGGCTAAATAACCAGTTTCCAAATCATTGGATAGGACGAGGTAGTGACTTAATTGAATGGCCACCTAGATCGCCTGATCTAACAATATTAGACTTTTTTCTGTGGGATATTCTGACACAAAAAGTATACAGAACAAGACCAACGAATCGAGCTGAACTCATGCAAAGGATACGACAAGCTTGTGCCGAAATTACAGTTCAACAAATAAGAAATAGTGTAAACAATATTCGGAAGAGATACGATAAATGTATTGAACTTAATGGAGGTTTGGTAGAAGCCACAAAAATTTGAATGTTTAGTTTTAAATCAATGTTTATTTTAGTATCAGTTTTTTCTTAATGGCAATTAATTGTTGAATAAATACTTTGAAACTTGTTTGTATACATTTTGTTTTCATCAGCTAAAGAAGAAGGTAGAGTAAGTTCAGAATCTCATAAAATGTGATTTTCCAGGTGCGCTGTTACAAAAGTACTATTATTTATTATTGGGAAACTTCCAAAAAGCTTACAAGTATGACCATTAATACTTCAAGATTCTATCAAGATTTGGTAAAAGCGCAATTGGGAGATCCCATGACATGAGATTCTGAACTTGGTCTACTACTGCGTAACTTGAAAATGAACTTTTAATTTTCTGTTATTCAATTATTCAATTTTTATTTTAATTTTCACTTCTCGTAACCTACACTCAAATGAATGATTTTAAGGGAATATTATCCACAAATCCAGTGGCGTAGTCAGATTTTTATTACAAAACGCTTGCACCACAAATCTCTCACATTACCATATTTTCAGGAGTTATAACTGTAGAACGCATTGAGCTGTTGACTTCGGATTTTCACTGTACAAATTCACTGGTGTTCTACTTGGTGATGACAGTGTTGTCAGATCTCAAATATGTCTATAATCTGAATAAAAATGACAAACAAATACTTTGTTTCCAAAATTGAAGTTGTTGTAACTTCGTTGTTAACAAATATTTTTTAATGAAAATTTGACAGTTTTGATTCATAACGACTACGAATCCAGTGGTGTAGTCAAATTTGAAAACAAAAATTGCCTAATAAACTTTTGCCGTTTTTGACAAACAAAAAAAACCATAGAGTGCCTTGGAAATGAAACTAAAATTGTGAAAGTTAGTGTCAAGATACATTTTTTCATGCTTAATATTTCAATAAAAAAAAATTGAGATTGATTGAAAAATGCACATTCTACAGGGGTGGTTCCATTTTAAATGGGTCACACTGTATATATGAGCAAGAAAATATAGAACAACCTTCAAATGTGCTATAGGGCAATAACAAATTTAAAAAAAATCAGAAAATTAGTTGAAGGAGTACTTCTGCAAAAAGCCTAATATGACTTAAAGGAATATTACAATGATGTATTTTAACTCTTAGTATTTCAGATGCTTTCATATCTATAATGATTCATTTATTTATTATCTGTAATGGTTCATATTTTGTTTTATTTATGTATATTCGTATATATACATTTTTCAACCCTATAATGATTGTTCACTGTATATCATAATTTTAATATTTTTCAAAAACTTTGACATAAAAATTAAACAAATGAAGGAAAAAAACACCTAACTTTTCATCTCATCAGCAACTTTTCGAACAACTTGAATAATTTGATTCATTGGATTCTCATGCAACGAAGACAGTACGTATCTCAGTGACAATCGCTATGAACTATATTAGAGCAGATGCACCGTTTGTGGCCTTTGCACCTCTTGTAGCTAGTCGCGAAAAAACTCTTGAATAATTTTCTTTGGCATAGAAATAGCTGATAACATTCCAATTCACCCACTTTTTTTATATCAGTTGGACTATAAATGCGACGTCTCGTGTTTCTATCTATACCGTGCGAATGGTGAAATTTTAATTTGTCTACCACCAAACACTGCACATTTGATGCGCACGAAAGTAGAGCTATGCAGAAAAAAGATATACTTATTGTATTGAAGTCAATTCTTACTCAACAAGATTCCTCTAAACTACAATTTTGGGATTTAGAACATGTGGAATTTATCCCTGTGATGGAAATGTTCCAAAATCCGAAAAATGCATTAAGAAGGGTTCACCAAATGATCCCCTTATATTGCAAGACTCCAAGAATTCTTACGTCGAAAATTATTCTAATTGGCGAGGAGAAGAACGATTTTCAGAACTACATTATTTATAGCGATCAGTTGAAGATGATGCGAATCCTGAGAAATACTCAAATGAGGCGCTGGATGATGTAGAAATGATAAACGCTGAAAGGAATCTACTTATTTTCGATATTGCAAAATTTCTTTTCAATGAGACAATAGACGTTGACAAGCAGACAGGCATCTAGGAGCAGCTATTAACGGAAAAATCGAAAGCCAGTGAGGAACCGATAGTTATCGGGATACGGAAAGTCGTAGAATACAGATCGGGGATCAGAAGGACATTGAGAATCAGAAGAACACCGTAGAAGAAAAGGATATTGAAGAACAAATGACATCGAAGTGAAGAAATGCGTCGAGGATGCAAACAGGCGCCGAGACCAAGGTACATATAGAAATCAAAACATTCGTGCAAACAAGCATGGAGGAAAAAATGTGAAACATAGAAGAGAAAATATTGATAATGACATGAATATCCTTCCGACGAAATAAAAAATAATATCCTCCAGAATATTACTATTGAGCCAGGTCCGAAAAATAGTGGTGAAGTCATTACTACAACAAGTTATGTCGATGAAAAAACGAGGTTATTGAAGAAAGGAACGAAGAAGTTGATCATTGTCAAGATGACTACTACAAAAGAAAATATTTCGGAACAACATACTAATAAAATTAGCTCTAGAGAGGAAGTCGACTAATGACTGAGTTTTGAGTGTGAATTAATTTGTAATTCTCAAATATGACAACAATTTTCATCCCGGTAAAATGGTTGACAAGGATAATAATGGTGAATATCACTGCTGCGCAATTAAAAAATGGGATAAATGATTGGAAAAGGCTTGATCCACCTGATCTCCTCTGGTATAAAAGGAAGAATATCATTCTGAAAATGAATGAGCCTACATACCATAAATACGAACAGGGCTTTGTTAGTTCCCGAAATGAAGTAATTCCTATAATATATTTATTAAGTATATGTGTCTGTTCGTTATTTTTATCGTTTTTGAAGTGAATATGGAATATCATCACACTCAATTCTGTATTTTACCTATGATCTTCTATAAAATAGGTATTCAATGATTATTATATAGGTACGTACATACCTATGACCTATGGTTCGGTCTTTGAACACTCAGTGGCCACGACCGATCTCTACAACTGGCGAAATTGTATTCAACTAGAATTTCATCAAATATATCTCTTTTTAGCCCTTATACTATATTATTATGCCCGTCTTTCAAAATCAGTAACATTTACAGTTTCCATCAAAGTGATCAAAGTGAAAAATTGTCATGTAATTGATGGTCTAGATTTAATTGACGATACCAAACTCTTCAAGTGGCCACAAACGGTGCATTTGTCCTAGTGAGTTTTTACTCCGAGTCATCTCATGTAAACTTTTTTCCAACCAAATTATGTAATCTAATTTCACTCTGAATATGGATAATAAATAACTACATGATAAATATAAAAACACGACGAGCGCTTGATATACAGGTGCGCACACATGTCCTTTGCGCAGCAGGTGCGCAAAGGAGGGTTACAAAAAATGAAGCAGCAGGCGCGCGTGTTGATAAAAAAATCCTTTTTTCGAATGAAGAAATACATGTAAAGTGAGTTCGAATTATGTCAAGGAGGTTACGTACAGCGCCATCTGCCCGCGAATAGATCAAACAATAATGTCGATAATTCTATCAAATACAGATCAAGAGCTTGAGAGTTACAAACAAACAAATAAACATACATACATACGTACAGGTGAAGCAAATAAAAGGGGGTTGATTAAAAAGATGCCAGTAAGAACCCTCATAACTCAGTTATGTACATACAATTATTATCAATACACAAAATTATTTTTCATCATTGCATTTTTGACATTACAAATGTCCACGAATTATCAATATGAACATAACAACCAGCTCTGAGGAGAAATACTTTTCAGTAGGACATTCTTTTCACATTGTCCTACGGAGAAATAACTGCAATTGGACAAGAAGTTGCCTACTTTGGAAACCTGTTGTCTATCCCACGTCTATTTGTATGGATTGATGATAGACTTTTCACGGATAGTCTCCCAAACTTTTTTATTGAATCCACAGAATGGTATATTTAATTAGGTAGAATTTCACGTCCATGTTTCTGTTTTCAAATGATGGACATTCAGTGGATATCCCCAGTACATCCTTTCAGTGTTCACACTGAGACCAACATGGGACTTTTTATGGATGTCTTGTAGATATCCTGTGTTCACTGAAATTTCATAGAAATTTTCAGGTATTTCCAAGTAGCGACGAATACAAAATAATTATTTAAACTCCAGAAATTGAAGTAAATGGAACCGAAATGCAGATCTACAAGTGTCGACTTCTAATTTATTTTATTCAAACTACTCGTGTGTAAATATTTAAACGAGAAATCGTCAAGGTGTTGAATCTATATCAAGCGTAACTTCGTAGCTACCAGTCGCATTCAGCGGGCGACATTTTCTTGAATTATTAATACAGTGGAATTCAATTTGAGAAAGTTCAGTTTCCTTTTACCCACTCTATGTTTTTGGAACACGGTGACTGAATTCTTGTGAATGAATTTCGTGTTATTCATTCATGCAATGTGGAATAACTTAATTGAATAAATTCATTATTTCCATAAATGCACATGTTTATGAAAAAGAAAAATGCATCGATCACATTTGATTTCGTGAAAGTTTTTTTTTTGAGCACAAAACACAAGCGCACAAGGAACATTCTTGAGGCGCTCTTAGAATGATGCCTATGCGAAAGTAGCGATTCACACTGGATTTGAATCGCTGGAGATTAAATTTCTTTGGAAAAACGTTTTCAGTAAGTTCATTACACCCAAATGCAGTTCTTCGAATGAAAGAGTTTCTTAACAGTGAAGTTTGAAATGTACTGAGGTGAACCCCGAAACGATGAGTAGCCACACGCCGTCGCGTATTCCTGATATGTACCGCTCTTGGTGAAAGCAAATGTACCAAGTCACTTGAACAGTTCCCATGAAAGTATCTAGAGAAGAAAGACATATTTTTAACTTTTCTTCGGTGTTCCAGACATTCAAGGTTGCAAGTGATATTCGCGTCTCCAATCAGGCGGATGGCTCTTTTCTGAATGAAATCCAACAGCTCCAGCTTATGCTTAGGAGCGCAGCTCCATACATGAGAACAATACTCTAAAGAAGGTCTGATCTGAGCTTTGTAAAATATCAAAAGTTGCTGCAGTGTGTACAGTTTTTTGGTTCGGAACAGTGTTTAAAGCTTTTGAGAAACAGCCTTTGCAATTCCAGCGACATGAATGTGCCAAGACACATTGGTGTCTTGGCAGAATCCCCAACAAACTTATCGAAGCAGAAAGTGGAAATGTCTGTCATGACAACCGATGCTTGGGTTTTTGTGGCTTTGAATTGAACCTGCTTAGTTTTAGCCCAATTCGAAATCACATGTAGGTCCCCATTAAGATATGCAACCTCCTGCTGCCGGTGAAGATGTGCATCTGCAGCTGATGTCCTGGAATTCAAATAAAATTACGAAACAAGGTGCTGTCATCAGCAAAGCAATATATTGGATTCTTTGTTTTTTCCAATTAGTCGTTGATATACAGTAAAAAAAAGGTTGGAGACAATGTGGATTCCTGGGGACACCAGTGTTGATGATGAAAGTATTCGAGAGATATCCATCGACGGCCACTTGCAGGGAACGTCCTTTCAGGAAGCTGGAGAGCCATACACAAAAGCCATAGCATCGAAATTTCGCCAGCGAACCCTCATGCCACACACGGTCAAAGGCCTCAGAAATATCAAGCGCAACAGCTCTTGACTCTCCATGTTTCTGGGTTGCGTTTTTCCTAATATGGGTGACATACGATAAAAGGTCGCCTGTTGATCTTTGATTCCGAAAGCCACAGTGATGATCGCTCAAGATGTTAAAACCTTCCAAATATTTGTGGATATGGTGGTTTACGGTTTTCTAGAAGATTTTTGATATCATTTATAGCAAAGTGACTGGTCTATAGTTATTTGTGAGACTTTTATTGCCGTTTTTGGGAATATGCTGAATGCGAGCAATATTCCAACAAGAAGAAGAAAACACCTTCTTTGCAAGACAGGTTGAAAAGTCTGCTAAATACCTGTGCGAGTTCTTTGGCGCACATTTCAAGAAAGATGACGAGCACTTCATCAGGACCAGATACCTCATTGGTATTGAGCTGTTTAAAAATTTGCCAAAAAGTAATTTCTGGCATTATAGATTCTAGTGTGGAAATAGTGGGTGGTGCCTTTCCCAGAAATCGACTGTGGAGTGGGGGCAAATTATTCAGCTAGTAGATTTGCTGTTTCTATGGCTGTTACTGCAATTGAACCATCCGGTTGTATAAGTGGTGGAATTTTGGATTTTGTAAAGTTTTGAATAACAGCTTTGGTTACCAACCAGAAGGATCTAGACCCGTTGGGATTGGCAAGCAGTTTATCCCTTATTCTGTTATTATGAAGTTCTTTGCTTTCATTTATCCTAAGTTTGCAGCTGTTGCGAGCATCAACAAACCTAGTTCGATTTTCGGCACTGGGATTGCGCCACTGCGGGTAGGCGAGATTTTTGGAGGCGATAGCTTGCTCGCAATTTTTGTGCACCGAGATTTTCCATTGTTCGTTTCATTGAAAAAGAAGCATATGCATACATTGAGGGTAGAATAACTTCTGTGACTTCGGAAGTTGATGGATCATTGGAGCTGAAACTAACATCTAGCCAGGGAAAATTTCCTTATTGAGTTTTGTCATCTTTCATTATCTGAAAAATATAAAATTCATGCAGCTATGGAACAGGGCAAACTTTTTATTAACTACGATATATCAATGCGTAACCTGAAATAATTTTTCACAAAGAAAAATAATTCTTGTGTTAGAAACTGATTTCACTCGTGAAAGAAGTGCTGAAAAATTTAATTGTGTTTTTAATAGTTCATTTCATTCTTGAATCGTCCTCAATAGATCAAATAAGATTTGAAATGTGTTATACAGGGTGTAACTAAATGAGTGTAAAACATTCAAGGAGGTGGTTCCTCATTGAAAAAAAGATAGGATCTTTCATATAAAGAAATTTCTTCGAAGCATCCCTTGTTAAGATACAGTCCCTTAAAGGGGGTACATGAAATTTGTATTAACCATTTTTTCACAAGCACTACAAAAGTTACAATATTGAAATCAACCTGATGTTTTGTACTACCGAACAGACACTTAGCCAGAAACTTATTTGGTTTACCCCATGGTTGGAGAACGCAACTCCTAAAATTTATTTCCAATGTAACTTTTTGTCTTAATATTTTGCCATTTGAAAATGTATTTCCGATAGCCTGTTTCATTCTAAACAAAAAATATCTCTTGGGTTTTTTACCCAAAATAAACCAGTTCGCTTTCAGATTGCTTTCCAGCTGAATGTTGATCATATGACGGTATTTCGAATTCTAAAGGAACAACTCTCATACCCTTACCATCTGCAACGAGTGCAGGCACTGTTACCGCGAGACTTTCCGAACCGTCTTGAATTTTGCAATTGGATGCTGGAAATGATTAGAAGAAATTGTGACTTACTGAAGACGATAGAATATACAGACGAATGTAGTTTTTCTCGGGACAAGATTATTGATTTTCATAATTACCACATATGGGCTGATGAAAACCCTCACGCTATTGTCGAAACTTACCATCAAGAACATTTTTCTCTTAACGTGTGGCTTGGAGTTATTGGAAATGATTTAATTGGGCCTCATTTTCTACCTCCCCGATTAAATGGTTCAATTTTTGAGAGAAGGGCATCCAGTACTGCTGGAGGAAGTTCCTTTGGGCGTCAGAAGGGATATGTTTTTATGCATGATGGGTCTCCCGCCCATTTCACTGAAGTAGCACGTCAGCATCCAACTGAAACATATGCAAATCAGTGAATAGGTCGAGGAGGACCACAGAACAGGCCCGCTCGATCCCCGGATCTCAATCCTCTCTATTTCTCTATTTGGGGCATTTACAGATTTTAGTTTATCGTACTACTGTAGTAGAGGACGTAAGAAACCTCATCATCGATGCGTGCAGGGTAATCAGAGAGACTCCAGGAATATTTGAGCGAATACGTGGCTCAATACGCAGACGTCTAGACGCATGCGTAATGTCTGGAGGTGGACATATTGAACATTTACTATGATTTCTACATGTTGTGTGTTTTCTTATTAATGAATTCGTTTTGTTTATTGCCCTTCAATCGTTCAATGCAGGTACTAACTACAAAATAACAATAAATCCAGTTCGCATTTATGATGATGTATCTCTGTAGTTGTTCCTAAATTAATTTTTTGCTGCGAACTGGTTTATTTTGGGCAAAAAATTCAAGAGACATTTTTTGTTTAGAATGAAACAGGCTATCGGAAATACATTTTCGAATGGCAAAATATTAAGACAAAAAGTTACATTGGAAATAAATTTTAGGGGTTGCGTTTTCCACCCCTTGCAACCATGGAGTAAACCGAATAAATTTCAATATTGTAACTTTTTTAGTGCTTGTGAAAAAAAATGTTATACAAATTTCATGTACCCCCTTTAAGGGGCTGTATCTTAACAGAGGATGCTCCAATGAAGTTTCTTTATATGAAAGATCCTATCTTTTTTTCGATGAGGAATCACCTCCTTGAATGTTTTACACTTATTCAGTTACACCCTGTATTTTGATGTTGTTGATTGATTTCTGAAATATTCGATGCAATTTTTTTTCCATTCGCCAGATTCGAATGGAGTTTTTAATGTAAAATCTATCAATGTTGTTAATTGACATCTGAAACATGATAGAACTGATAGATAGTTAATGAAAACACATTATAATGTATTTAAAAAATACACTTCGATGTGAAATTTCCACTTGAAATTAGCAAGGTGAGTTTGGAAAATCTCACATTGAAGTGTGAAACATTCGATATTGGTCTATCGCAATTTCGCCACTAACCATATCTCTCTTCAAGACGGATATCAATTTATGAGAAATATACGATTTGTTTGAGCTTCCGTCTCTTACAATGGGGTTCATTGGCAACCATTGTTTCATTTAACTCGATGTTTACCGTCTGATTTCCAAATGTGTTGTGACAATTTTGATCCCGCTATTTACTTATTTCTGGTACGATATTGATGTTCATTGTCACACACAAATACAATGTATCTTGTAAATACGGTTACATTCAGTTAGAAAAGTTTCTCTACAGAAAAATGACTTTCGTTTGAAATTTTCCTAATGAATTTCACACAAATAAAAGTTGCAACCTCTGTATTGTGAATGAAAAGTAGATTTTTGTGATACTACATTCGAACGTCAAAAACCTTTTACTTCCTCATCATTATACACGGTCCCTTGTAGACCACGTTATCAATTTGTTCGGGCATTTCTCCATTTCGTTAAATGTATATTGAATAAGGCTGCAGAAGAAAATTATTCTGGAGTCTACAGGGTAACCCAAGAAAGCGGACATATCGAAATTTTGTTTTTTAAAATGGAACAGAAAAAAATTTGATTTTCATTGAGATAATATGTACTCAACCACAACCCTTCAAGAGTTAATGAATTTTTATGAAAATGCTAGGTATCATTGGAAACTTAATAACAATAACATCGAAACTTGTTTGGATGATTCCGGTGAGGACGCCAAAAGGCAATTCTCTGAACACTCACCAATCGCTAGAATCATATCTATCCACTCTTAAATGGGGTAAGTTTTCATTTTCACTGGTGATAATTCAGTGAATGTTTTGGATAACGTAAAACACAATAAGTGTCAATGAAAGTTTTTTCAACAAGTTGAATAAATATCATTTCAAGAACGCATTGAAATACTCGTAAGAACTACTATTTGAAAAAGCCAATATCTGAAAAACTATTTAGGTTATGTACAGAAAACCCCGAAAATAAAATGATAGATTTTTGAATTTTATATTGCTCAGACCAAAAAATACAGGTTGTTCTATTTGAAATAACAAAGTTATATTATAAAAGAGTGACCATGATTTTTACCATTTTGTATAATATGGAGAAACGAGTTTTATCGAAGTCAATAATAGCCCCAAACCTATTTTATGCTTGTTCATAATTCGGATGGATGATTTATATCTTCTTCGATGTTATTTACATTCTAATTTATTGTACCTAGAATTTTCATTGAAATATCAATATGTTGAGAACCTGAAACACGTCGATTTCTAATATTTTTTGATATTCTACATTTTACAACAACATTTCATCAGACAGGGTGATCCTTATTAATGTGCTGACGTCATCGGTAATTTTTTAAATGCAACACCCTATATTTGGTGTCAGTTTTAGATAATCCGTAACGAGCTGATTCCGAAAAGATATGATGCTTGGGGTCTAACGGACAGAATTTGAAATATGTGCGCTTAGAAAATAAATGTTATTGATATCTAATGAAAGTAGAAATTGATTAATTATTTTATATTTTTTCCTAATGATTGATTTAACAATGTGAAAGTAATCCACTAATAAATACATGACTTTATTTTAAATGTTTGAACTGTAGCCTTGCTGTATTTGACAGTAACGTAAACGTTGATCAAATCCTTTTAAATTCTTGTTGAACCTTGTTTATGGTTTCTTGAGAAATATTGTTTATTTATGTTCGAATTCACTCTTCAAATTCTTGAATATTTTCTGATTTCGTTTTATAAACAACATTCTTCGGATGGCTCTACATAAAGTAAACCAACGGATTTAAGTCTGGCGACCTCGATGGCCATTCAATATGTCTACGTCTACCAATCCATCGGTTCGTAAACATTTAGTCGAGATACCTTCGAACATCTGCAGCATAATGTGGAGGTACACCATTCTGTTGAGACCATAAACTTTCATCAAAACTTCCAGGATTATTTCTACTAGGGAATAAATCAATTGAAGTAGGTACAAGATATTACCTTAAAAAATGAAGGTATTTTGGCCCGTCTATAGTACCGTCCTGTTTCTTCCAATGCCAGCCCATGCATTTACCTCTTGCGGGTATTGTGTATGATGCTCACGCATTCAGTGGGGGTTTTTTTTGGCCCAGTACCTACAATTCTGATGATTGACCCCATAATTTAATGGTAAAGTGTAAAATATATTTTTTACGAAGAGACGGTCTCGGTGATAGTTATCCATCATGGCTTCACAAAATTCTATTCTTCCATCTGGATCATCCTCGCTTAATTCCTGTAGAAGTTCGATTTTAAAGGGATGCCATTTTTCCAATGTTAATACTTTGTGTACAGTTGTTTTACTGACATCGAAATCACGACTAACCTTACGAACAGAAGTGTACACATCTTCTTCAAAAGCAAGTAGAATCTCAAGTTTTGTATCATCACGACGACCTGATTTGCGTGCATTTTCAACTGTACCAGTTTATCGAAATTTCTTTTCAATATTACTAACTGCTGATTGCGTTATACGTTTTTCTGCGTATTTTTCATCAAATAAGTTACACACACATCTGAGTTCGCGATCTGTCTCCTTATCCAATCATCATAAGTATTCCAATTATTTGCTTTACACTTGAATTCATTATTTCTTCAAATTACTTCGAAGCGATACTACAGAAAATTCACGAATTAATACAACAACTACTGTCCTATTTAACAGTTACTGAACGTTAATCGAAATGATGACATTTCACAATAACAAAAAAACTAGCCACCTAGTTTTTTGAAATTAATAAGAAATACTTGTTAGCACGGTTAGTGTCAAATACAGCAAATACTACAGTTCGAATATTTAAAATAAAGTCATGTATAACTGGATTACTTTCCCATTATTAAATTATTCTTTAGAAAAAAATGTAAAATAATTAATTAATTTCTACTTTTATTAGATACCAATAAAATATATTTTCTAAGCGCACATCTTTCAAATTCTGTCCGTTACACCCCAAGTATCATAGCTTTTCGGAATCAGCTCGTTACGGATTATCTAAAACTGACACCAAATACAAGGTGTTCCATTCAAAAAAATTACCGATGATGTCATCACATTGATATGGATCACCCTGTATAATGGAATTTTGTTGAAAAATGTAGAATATTAAAATTGAAAATCGACTTGTTTCAGGTTTTTGTGAAAAACGACCTTTTGTTTTGGAAATATCGAATTTATTCCATACTTTGCGGACACACTGTATAATGAAATTGAGAAATTTCCAAAAGAGATATTGGTTTGGTTTACAGGGACCGTGTCATATTGGGTGCCCGATCCTGTACACAATGTGGGAAATTTCTGAAGAAAGAAAGAAAATAAGAAAGAAAAAAAATTACTAAAATTGCAAAGTTTAGCGCCTTTATATCAACTGAGCATGTTGTATGGGGGATGTATGTTGAAATTGTTTTCTGAAAAATTGAATCATGGTATGAACACAAAAAAAATTGTTTCAAAATTGAGTTTATGTGTAACATCTTTCAATTATATCAGCTTTCAAAAATTGTATATAACCTGTCAAATTACAGTGCTTTTCATAAGAACCGATTTACGATTATATATTTTTTTCCGTTACAGAGGCCTAATAAACTATGAAATTCAATACAATAAAAACTGCTCGGTCGTCAACTCTTTCTTCAATAATCCATGATGAACTTCTCTGAATACCGAACTTCTGGTATGTTCAATGAGAAGTGAAGACATTTCTCCACACTCATTAGCATTACATTCAGAAATCGTTCCGAACAGATTTCAGCCTTTAACTGTAGATTCTCTTTGAAAAACCAACTTTGAATTCAAATCAGCACAGAAGACAAAAAAGGCGTTAGATTAGCAACGCTTCCACCACCTTCCGATAAGAATGAAAAGTGGGACATTCGATGGCAATAGAGATGGAGATAACCCTGTTAAGACGTTGAAACCAATGGATTGAGATGCGATACCAGTGTTGGATTCGATATACGGGTGTAATCTGTAAGGATGGTAGGGGTGAGAGGCAATAAACTGTGGAGTCAGGAGTTATGAACAACGTTATTTGCTATAAAAGGAGTATAAATTCCTTGGATTAACCTTCGAGCGGATCACCAGACCGTTTGGCGAAAGATTTGCTGAATGTTCAGAAGATTAGTGGAACATCAAAACGCTGTTCAATCATTTTCTGTATATTTGATTTCATAAGAATAATCTTTGGGTGTGATTTCTCTTATCGTTTCTATTTTTATGAGACCATACAAACAGGAGAAACTACCTTCCAGAAAAAATAAATATACCTAAGTTGCCAACGGATAAAGTTTAGCAATTGCGGCTCTGACAACCAACAGAAAGAGTAATAACTATAAAGTTTGCATACATTTATGTGAGATACAATGGATCATTCCGAAAGGAATAAATAACGCTATAATTCTAAGAAACATTCATGAACTTATTTGGGTTTTTCTGTTGAGCTTGCCAATAAGTCAGTACTCATTTGAGTTAATCAGCAATCTGGTGGAATAATTGAATCAATGTCACTGGTTCTGCTTGCAATAATACCTGGAATAACTCAAGTTGTAACAAAAAAAAACAAGAAAATATGATGTGAAAGAATGAAGAAAAAAACTGGAAAATAAACCAGTTTATTCAAATATCTTCGTAGAAAAATATATGAGGATCTTAGAGAAGTCGAAGAAGTTCAGCATGACATGCAGATTTGTAGCAGCTAATCAATTGAAGGTGAAAATGAGTTGGGAAAGATCAATGAACGATTCTTGAAAAAGCTGAACAGGAATTTGAATGTACAGACGAACGGATAGAAAAACAAAATTCTACGTCCTTATAGATATTGGTACAACTGACCCCTCTTGTTCAGAGTATAACAAACAATAGATTTCTGAATCCTCTGATTCATGATGGACAGTCTCCGTGGGAATCTACCATCGACCAATAAATGATGTCAATCGTATAAAAAATATTTCACAATATTTTGGGAACCATACAGAATGAATAGAATCTATCCATCACACTGGTACAATATTTATCAGAGTTTTCACACAAACTGGAGAAAAAGCAGCTTATACATTCAAATCTAAAAATTCTTCCACATTGTAAAAGGCATTTTCTAGAAGAAGGTCTGTTAAAGCTTTTTTGAATGTATTATAATTTTCAATATTTCCTAGTAACCTAATTGCTTTTTTATAACATATGACTCCTTGAGAGCTTGCCGAGTCTTGCCCAAGGGCTATTCGTAAGTAAGGTGATCATGTATCATACTGTTTTTTGTATGGTGTGATTCATTTCTTTCAATATTCATAGTTATGAGCAAAATATATAAAGACGGTAGTGTTAAAATAGCTAGGTCATAAAAACTGTCTTGCATGATTGTCTACAATGTATGCCAGCGATACATCAATTTTTTTTTTTGGATAACAAACACTTTGGTTACGTATGCTGACTTTTCCTAGAATATTAACCCATTTGAGATATTAGATTGTACTAATTGAAAATAGGCCAATTTGAGTACCTACTTCTAGAGATACTGTTCCATGAAGTTGTCTTATTATGAAGCAGACTCTACTCAGTTTTGTTATTAGATAATCTGTGTGGTTAACTTCTGATCAATTACTAATCCTAGATACTTATATCGAATCACCTGCTCTATAGATCTGTGATGTATTTTTATCAGATCATTGTTCGATCATTAGTAAGATTCTTTTGTTGATAATTCATGAAAACAGTTTTATTTACATTAACAAGCTGACCGTTATTTGTGCATCATTGTGAAAATTCATCAGCAGTTTTATTTGCAGTTCGAACAGAGAGGACAAGTTCATTTTCTGCTACTATTTGATAGGTATCATCAGCATATATTATTATTTTTTGTGGAGATACACCTCAATTTTCAATTCACTCATAAATATTATAATGAGAAGCGGAGCCAATGTTGAGCCTTGTGGAACTTCTAATGAGACAAAAGCTGGTTGTGATTTTATCTCATCTATTACCACTATTTGCGACCTTTGACATAAATATGATGCTACTCATTCATTGGCAACTCCTTTTATTCCCATTCTATACAGTTTCTCAAGTAATAAACTGTGGTCAACTGTATCGAATGCCCGGAATAGATCAAAGAATAAACCAATTGGAAATTTATTATCATTGAGGTTTTTGTAGATGTTGTCACACATTTCAAATATGGCAGATGATGTTGATTTTTGCTGTCTTAAACCATGTTGACATTCTGCTATGAGTTTATAGTGTTCAACAAATTTACGAAGTTGCAAATAATAGACATAGTCGATAACTTTGACAATTTGCGATTGCAAACAGATATTTCTATAGTTGGTTACGTCATTTTTGGACCCCTTGTTTTTATATATGGGTATAGACTTCGATGTTTTCAGTGATTCTGTATTCCCATGGTTCCATATTATGAAGGTGTCGTCAACGTATCTCAACCAGACACGAGGTTCGCTATGACAGTCCCTCATCTTGTGTATAGAATTTGTCCTTCAGTTGGAAATAACAGTTTCGTACACCTATTCATCCTATTCTTTCTTCTTCATTAATTTTTCTTTTCATCAGTTCTTTCAGGAATTTCAAATTATTTTATATAAAATCAGGCACTGATCAGCAACTAATGAAATTTATCATGGAACATTGTCAATCACCTTCAAATAAAGGTAATTCAATTAGAAGTATCCAAACTGGTATATCCAAAATTTGCTGGACGAGTCCATAATAGGCGGAAAGAGAACTACTGAGTCAACTCACATTGTATCTCCAGAGAATTATATGAACAACGTGGCGTTCGTATCCCAAATAGAGGTACCATAGAGGTACCAAAGATCAGAAGAAAATGATATACAATGAAATAGAAGACGAACTGGTATAAACACTTCAGAACTTTTTCATAAAACGATAAAGAATTTCAAAAGTGGCCTCAAGTCAGCCGTAGTCATAGGGAACGGTAGAATTGTCTAACAAATCGATCAGCCGGTATCTGCTTATATTTGGTAAAAAAAATGAACTAGAATGAGCTGATACTCTCCAATCTCGTGCAGTATTGGCCTTGTATATGAGGTAATATATTTCTTTCCATCCACTTCAATAATTGGAAGAGATACCATATTACCGTTCGATGTGTTATTTGGTACTGACGCAGTACCTACTAGTAGTCCTTGCTAAACGGAAAGAAGTCAATGTGTGCACACTGCACAGGTAAAGTCGAAAACAATAGGTTTTTAGTTATTTTCGTCATGAATGGTTTTCGATATGAAACTCATGTAATCAGAAGGCTTGTCAAAAATCATGCAAGTAGATCTAACACAATTTTTTCAAGGCTCCAAAAATGAAGTTCTCAAGAATTATTATTGAAATCGGAAAACTTGAAATATCTCACTTGATTATTAATGAAATGCATTCCGGAGTGTAATATTCTATGTGAAAAATATAAACAAACCAAACAAATTATGAAAAAAAAACAAGAAAAAAAAACATATATTGCAATGTAAATTTCATGAACTCTAACAACAAATTTGGTGAGTAGGATTTGGAAACTCTGGCTGAAGAGTTTTTTCTCATCAGGAGAAAAGAGGTAGCATTTTTGTTCTTGTGACGAAAAATCATCCTCAATAGATTCTAATAACTGAGATGTTATGGAAAACTCGTGACTAACTGTTCCTGATGATCAGAAATGAACAACTCCGAATGGGAAACAAATTTTAGATTATTTCTCAGACCATTCTTCTAGAATTTTGAGAAATCAAATCGACGGCATAAATGAATCAAAAAATTATTTCAAACCATGGATATTCCTTCCTCTCATTTCATCTTAAAATAATAATAATAATGATTGAAATAATGATAAATATAATAATATTGAGAAACATTGATAGACTTCTCTTGACGGCGGCGGTTTGATGAACTCGGTTCTGTTTTCGACACTGAACAAGGTAATAACAACTATGTCACCAAATTGGCACACGTTTAGCAAAAGATCCACATAGAAGCCGCAGAAACGCAAAAATTATGTAACACTTACAAGGATAAACCATTGCATGAAGTCACCTTCAATAACATTTAAGCCTCTGGCTTATCAAAGTACCTAACCTTCCCTTTCCTCAGGTTGAGTAAGCTGAAGTCAGAAACTGAGGTGTTCATACTAGGAAGATCTCTTCAACATCTTGGTCTGCCTCAATCTTCCTAGTTTTCCTGACGTCAAATGAGACCTTAATGCACTTGCTGTAAGCATAATCAGCATACGCGGTGTCAGTCTATATTCATCGACATAATGCCACCCAGAGAGTACCTTATCACCACACACGGCAATTTTACGGCATTGACGAGACACCGGTGTAGCCCTACGCTCCGGGAGACACTGAATCCGTTGTGGGAAATGGGAAGCGCTAAATTTGTTGGAATTATTCAGTTCATACCCTCAGGCTCATATACGCTAATGAATCGGATGTAGCTCCTCTGTGGAGTTGGTCGTTCTGATCATTGGAGTCTTCGGTGGAATAATACCCTATTTACTTTCGAATCTCAAGATCATGCCGCCTTACCACACTAAGAAAACATTTTGACAGGAGGAAAATGCAGAAGGATTGCCATTCTTGACTCATTGCACCTGCTTAGGACACATAACTCTCGCACCTAGTGATCACCTACCCTATAGTGTCCAAAGTGAACATTGGTTGATAATGTTGGCGCGCCCTCCCGACTGTGTCGGGACTTCAGGGACTAAGCTCGACCAGCTTTCCATTGGAAAAAAACAATAACAGTAACCTCAGCTGGAGCAATAGAGAAAGCTGTCGAAGCTTCGAAGCTTCCGGTAGAGGACCTGATCAGCACCCCTTCTTCAACCCAAATAATAATAATACATCCCACAAAGCACATATCTAACGATATGTTTATGGTAAGCAAGGTAAATACGTTTAAAATATGTTTTTTTCGTTAACGAGCTATCGCACCCCTACGAACGACAACTCTCAGAAGTGTGAACTTGTGCGAGCTAATAACTAACGAAGTCTCACCTTTCAACGTGTGATTCCTAACACATGACAGAGTACTACTCGAAAATGTTTTTGCGTGGTTTATTCATTAGTTACTTCAACAATAATTGTCAATATTTTTTGAGTTAGTGTAGAAATCTGTTTATATGTTTCATTGTCTGTATATAAAACTTAATTAACACAAAGAATTGAAACAGATCAGATTACTAGTATTAGTGAAAATACAAATCATTAAGGCGTGAATAAGAAAGACAAATATGGATAATAAAATTTTGATTCAACAATGTTATGGAACATACTGCGACTAACAGACATAATCAAATCTTCCATTCACTTTTTGACAAAATAATTCCGATTTAATTTGGTTATATAGATGGTTGAATAGTTGAAAGATCTCCAGTTTTTGAGTTCTTGGTGAGACTTATGCAAAACTTTCACAAATGTAGCAGCCCTGAATCGTAGGGAGAAACAAAAGATCCAACCGGAGATCTTTATAAACTAGTTTAAAAAATACAATTGATGGAATGGTAGTCATGCAAAAATGGGAGTTGATGAATTTCAATGAACCAGTGGGTTTCGAAAAAAATGGAAAACTCACATGGTTCACAAGCAAGTGTGAGTATCTTGATATGCCTCAACAACTTCAACTTCAAAACGTTCATTCTTATATGCCAGAAATGAACCTTTAAACGTCAAATTTCACAAAATTAAACGAATGGATAGATTCTTATGACAGACTTTAAAATGTAATATATCGCTGATGAAAAATATCACTATACAACGATATAATTTTTCATTTATATTCAGAGGATTATTGAAATCATCCTCTAGTCTCATACTTCAGGAAAATGTGTTTGGAACTATTGAGTAATAAACAAGAAAACAGTGGATCCTTGCTAGCGCGTGAAACTACAAACAAAATTATCGATCATCCTGCGTCATAACATCAATATCTAACCCCCAATTTCCCCCACATATGTAATCTTGGAACATTAGAGACCTCCCTAATGCGCCCACTTTGATTCCAACACATGGGATGAGCTAGCGTTATCTTCTTCTACAATGGCAGCCTCGATCTCGATAAAAACCCACCCTACTTTGTTACTTTAATGATGTTAAGGATTTTTCCGATAATTGCTTTCTGCAAAAAGTAAGTTCCGTTCTTAGGTTTTCCATTTTCTCGAGAGCATAGTGCTTATACAGTATAATTTCATTTTTACAAGGGTCTAACGATTCTTGAATTTTAATGAACCATTTCGCAGTTAGTGTCTGAGTATTGTGGAAGTGATAACGACGTTCAACAGTAATCAAAATGGAATTTTATGTGTCTCTTTTGATCAGCAAACAGTTCGGGAAATATCAAGTGGAACGGGTGAGAAGATAATATTTTTTGTACCGATTATTAGTGCTCAAAATTGTTGATAAACAAAACATGAAAACAGTTTCAGATTGAAAACAATATAATTGTGTATGGATATTTCAATTATAGCTCATTCATGCATGAAACTTTTCACTATTTCATCTGTTAATTTTTACTCCAAGAATACGGATTAAAAATTGATTTATACAACACTGTTGAAGAAAACGTGGCGCCAGCGCTTTTAACGTGAGTTTAGGGTACGTTTCCGATGTAATTGAATTATTTAACAAAATAGTTGATAATTGAGAACGTTCGTGATCGAAAGGGGAAGATGAGAAAATATATTAATTAAATGTCACATATCATAGAAGAAACCAATAATTCTAGCAATCAGCAAAGAATATGTTGTTACAAATAATATTGAGCACATTGGCAGTCAACGCATGCACTTTCTTTTTCGTCAATGAATCATCAAAGAAAGAGTGCTCATACACATGCCCGTGTTAGGAATCAAACGTTAAAAGGTATTTTTTTTCAATAAGTTCCTTTTTCAGTCTTGATTTAAAAATGTTAAGATTTGGTGATATTTTATTTGATTCTTCTAATTTATTAAACATTTTTGGTCCAAGATAAAGGAAACCTTTCTGATAAAGAGTTGTTCTATGAATATTGGGCATCAGTTTGTCTCTAGAACGAGTTGGATAATTATGTTGCTGGGAAGGTGTATTATGCTTGTTTCTATAAATGGATATACACAATTCATAAATATAGAGACCAGCAACAGTTAGTATCTTGAGATTTTTTAAAGCACCTCTACATGATTCTCTCCAACCAATACGGGCAATGTTTCTCATTGCATTTTTTTGCAAAATAAATATTCTTTCAGCAGCAGATGCAGTACCCCAATTCAATGTAACGTGGCTGAATAAATAAATATTGATATTCTGGCTTGCGGAAACTTATAAATATTGGTCCTAGAGTTCCGGAAGGTAGGACTTGGGAAATTCCTTTTTTTTCAAATTTGAAAAAAGTCAATAAGTTTTTGAGATATTTGCAAAACACAAACCCCTATTTTTCTGTTGACTGTCCGTTACTTTTGACACCTCGTTTATATTTTTCGGAGGCAGAGAAAAAAAGTTTGACCTAAAAGACACTTGTGAACTACTTCAGATTGCAATGAAACGATGACAGAAATCAACATTCACTCCTACTATGAATTATGTAACCTAAAAGATTCACAGCCGGTGTTCTACCAATGCTAACGACTACCGACTTGAATGAAGATTATATTCCAGAACTCTAAAGTGCAAATGAGAAAATAACTCGAAGCGAACAAGTTCAACTAAAAATAATTAATTTGTGGATTTGAATCGTTCTTGCGAAAACACGTTCTTCAATTATTTACTGTCTTTTGTTTTGAACTAACTAGATTTCCTCTCCAGAATAGGTATTCGTAACACGTTCGGGTTGAAGCTTTTGTTAAATTAAAGCGAATTAATCTAAGAAGTATGAGGCGGCGCCGACCAACTTCAATTTGAGTTTTCCTATTTTTCCCCTGATATATTGTTCGAATTAATCTTTTTCTCCAGTAGGTATGTGTTTAGAATAAGATATTGTTTGTTGTGAAATACATCTTTTCGGGTCTGTTATGTGGGTTGTTGCAGAAAAGAGAGAATGGTGATTGGCATATTACTGTGGAATGAAAAATGTGATAATGACTGGAGAAGAACTCATTTAGATGTTCTCAGATGCTACAATGATGGTTCAAAAATATAAAAACCAAACAATAATTTTTGACAAAATTTCCTTGATATACGTAAATTGGAATATTGAATTCAACATACAGGGCGTTCCCACGAAAACTTGACCCTTCCTGTAAGTTAGAAACGGACATGTAATCAAAAATTTCAAAGGGCACATCAATTTTTATTTCTAGGGGGACTGATTCTGATATGAAAATCATCTCGGAATTTTCACTCCAATGCGTTCAGCTACTATACCCCGCACTATTTTTTCCATGGCATGGGGGATTGGCTGATACATCATTTGAAATGTCATTTGTCTCTGTGATTTTTTTCGAAATTGGTTCATTCGTTATTGGGAAATTAAATGTTGAACGTTTTATTTAAGAAAAAACAGAAAACTTCCTGTCGTTCATTTCAATGAGGAAATCAACAACAAATAACGTCAGTGGAAACTAAATCAATGGATCAACTTTCCAAAATGACTTCCTCCTAGTTCCACACAATAATACAGTCTACTCTTGAAAGCGTTCCATACATTATTCAAGATGTCCGGAGTCAGCAATCGGTATTACCAAACAATTCTCTGTCGCAGGTTTTTTAGATTTTCAGGCTCAGTAGAGTACATTTTCGACTTCAGGTGTCCCCACTGAAAAAAGTCAATTAGTGTGAGATCAGGTGATCTAGCTGGTCACTCTACTGGACCCCTTCTGCCGATCCAACGCATTGGAAAACGTTTGTCCAAAAACTGTCTTACCTGAACATCAAAATGTGGAGGTGCACCATCCTGCTGAAATGAATTCCACTAGTTCGGACTTTCATTGTCTACTATATAAAATGATTCAAAATCCCTGAAACAACTAAAAAAGAAGTATTAAAAATGAATAGCTAAAAATTACAATTATATTAAGCAAAATCAACCTGAAATAAAATAATAGTGAAATAAAATACAAGTAAAAATAGAACAATTGTATAAATGAAAAAATGACAGAAGAAAATAAAAATGAAAAGTGGAGAGATTCCAAGTCACGTTACTTCCCGACGTTTCGATTGTTAGTATCTACAATCGTCTTCGGGAGATGACTGGACTGATTTCTCCGAGAGATGACTATTCATAGATCATTCGAGTACTTTCACTCATCCCCGCTTCACTGGTTCCGTGGGAGATGATCGTTTAGCGGGAGTTGGCCATTTTTCGCTTCCAGATGGGTTTCCATATGTTGCGTATTTCTACGCTGGCTTGGCTGAATACGTTGTTGGACAACAACGTTGAATTTTCTCCTTGAATTTTCTCCTAAACCAATGTTCCTCTCTGTGCAAGATCTCAGCTTGGAACCACTCGATGTTGTGTTGATGGGTCCAAACATGGTCTGCTATTCCTGATTTGCTGGTTTCCCCTCGCTATGCGTGTTTCTTGTGCTCGGCAATGCGAACATTCAATGGCCTCTTAGTTTCACCAATATAGGATTTTCCACAATCACAGGGTATCCGGTAAATGCAATTCTTGGAATCGCAGTCCGCGTTTGGTGGCCTGGTTTTCGTGAGGCTGCTACGGATAGTGTTACCGAATGTGAAGCAGGTTCTGATGTTGTACTTGGAACCAATTCTTCTTATCCTCTCCGATAATCCTCTGATGTAGATCATTTTATATAGTAGACAATGGAAGTCCGAACTAGTGAAATTCATCATGAAACATTGTCAATCACGTTCAAACAAATCCTGCTGGAATGTTATTTCATTTTCTACTAAATTGCCATTACTTTCTGAAATTTGTGTAATCATAGGATCTACACAGTCTTGTAACAGATTTAAGGATGTGTCTTCATCGAGATTACCTTCAATGAAGAATGGTCCAACAATATGATTATCAAGAATGCTCTCACAGACATTCAATTTGAGTGGAGTTTGTGAATGTGTTTGCATGAGCAAATGAGGATTCACATCGCTCCAGTAACGACAATTATGTCTATTTACTTCACCATTCAACATGTAAGAATTTTCGTCTGAAAAACATGTATTGTATAATAGGTTTGAGTTATTGGTCAATTTCCCGCTGAACACCTCACAAAACTGAAGTCGAAGATCAGGATCATCTTCGTTTAATTCCTGAACTAGCCTCATTCTGAAAGGATGGACTTTTGCTTTCAAAATCTGTAAAACATGATGATGCTGATGCTTTAACTACTTGTCTGATAGATGTCGATTATCCATTTGAGCATGTCCCAAAACTGCAACTTCAACTCCGTCATTTCTGACAGGACGGAATACTAAATTTTTTCTGTTGTGAATAGAACCTGAAGTTTGAAACATATCCATTAACCGTTTAACGTCTTGGTGGCTCACGTTGTGGTCTGGATGATTCGTATTATGAATTCTTGCAGCAGCTTTAGCACATTCTTTATGTCGATAGTAGATTGTTTTATTCTTCCTTCAGTAGAATAATCCATGTTGGAACACAGTGAACAAGGATGACTGAATGATAATTCGTGAAGAATTGACAGTGACCAACTATTTATTTTTTTATGTGGTTCAAAATAATATCACAAAAAATCATCAAATTCATATGCTGAATTTATCGACTACCTAGTGATACACAATATAGAATACTATTCTCTTCACTTGCGAACATCATTGACTTTCTGGAAATCAATGATCCTAGTGCCGACATTTCCATATTCGGTGACTTCAATGTTTACAATATCGAATAGCTCAACTTTTTAAATATAAACGACCACCAAGGTCGCGAAGCTGAGGTTTTTGCAATAAGCATCGGACTAACTTCGATTATAAATGAACCAAACGGGATTCTTGACCATGATGGAGAATATGCTGGTCTTATGGACAACCAATCCAGAAACTAACATAGTTACTGTAAGGTCTCCATTCGTATCTTCTGACCACGAACTCATTTCAGTGTTGAATGAATTACCGATAAATTCTGGGGAACAATCTAAGCCGCGCCAAGTTAAGCATTTCAGATCAGCTGAATGGGAAAATCTTCAAGACCCTTTCTAAAGTTTTTCCAGGCTAGATATTTGTTTGAGTTCTGAAATTTGTGCTCATGAAGTTACGGAAGTTATTCTATTATCCATGGATGCATATATTCCTTTCTCAATGAAACGACATGATTAAAAAAAATAGCGAGCAAACTGTTGCCTTCAAGAATCTCGCCTACTGGTAGTGATACAAAAATTCCAGTGCCAAAAATCTAGATAGGTTTTATAATGTTCGCAACAGCTACAAACTTAGGATAAATGAAAACAAAAAACTTCACAATCAAAGAATTAGGGATGAAGGGCTTGCTAATCCCAATGGGTCTACATCCTCCTGGTCGGTAGCTGGAGCTGTTAATCGAAACTTCACAAAATCTACAATTTCATCACTAACACAAACACATGGTTCAATTGCAACAACAGCCAGAGAAAGAAGAAATCTACTAGCTGTAAATTGCGTCCCACTACACAGTCGATTTTCTGGGAAAGGCACCACCCACTATTTTCACACTAGAATCCACATTGTCGGAAATTACTTTTCGACAGCGTCTTGTCAGGTGAATTTTAAAACAGCTCCATATCAACAAGGCCCTGATGAAATGCCCGTCATTGTACTTAAAAAGTGTGCAAATAATCTCGCACCAGTATTTTACAGACTTTTCAATCTGTCTTACAAGACAGGGGTATTTCCTTCTTGTTGGAAGATTGCTTGCATTCAGCCTATTTCAAAAAAGGCAAGAAAAATTTTACAAATAACTATAGACCAGTCGCTTTGCCATTAGGGATATCAAAATCGTGAAGAGAGTCGTAAACCACCGTATCCTCGAATATTTGGAAGGCTTCAACATCTTGAGCGATCATCAATATGGCTTTCGGAAAAAAAGATCAACAGGCGACCCATATCCTATATTTGGAATAACGCAATCAAGAATCATGGAGAATCAAGAGTTGTTGTGCTTGATATTTCTAAGGCCTTTGACCCTGTGTGGCATGAGGGTTTGCTGGCCAAACTTTAATGATATGGCTTATCGGATCATTTTTGTATATGGCTCTTCAGCTTCCTGAAAGAACATTTCTTGCAAGTGGTCATCGATGGACATCTCTTGAATACTTTCACTATCAACGCTGGTATCCCCTGTATCCATATTTTCTCCAACCCTCTTTTTATTGTAATTCAACGACATATTGGAGAAAAACAAGAATCCAATATATTGCTTTGCTGACGACAGCACCTTTGTTTCGTCATTCCATTCGGATTTCAGGACATCGACTACGGAGGCACATCTTCACCGGCAGCAGGAGGTTGCATATCTCAATATGATGATCTAGAAGTGATTTCGAATTGGCGTGAAAGTTACCAGATTCAATTCAATGCCAGAAAAACCTAGGCATTAGTTTTCTCCAAGAAGATAAATGTCTCCAAACCGGATATAATAATGTCAAGTCAGACAATGCCGCTTTCTGCTTCGATGAGTTTGTTGGGGGTTAAAATGGATATCTTGGCACAATCATGTCGCTCAGAATTGCAAAGACTGCTTCTCAAACTTGAAACACTGTTTCGAACCAGGAAACTGTACACACCTCAGCAAATTTTGATGCTCAGTAAAGCTCAGATCAGGCCTTTTATGGAGTATCCTTCTCATGTATGGAGCTCTGTCGCCAAACATACCCTGAAGTTACTAAATTCCATCCAGAAAAGAGCCGTCCGCCTTATATGAAACGCGAACATAACGTGCAACCTTGATAGATTGAAACATCGAAGAAAGGTTGGGGATATGTCTCTCTTCTATATATACTTTCACAGGAAGTGTTCGAGTGATTTGGCACATTTGATTCCACCAAGAGCTGTACATATTAGAAATACGCGACGGATTGTGGCTGCTCATCGTTTTGAGGTTCAACTCAGTACACGTCGAACTTCACTGTTCAAGAACTCTTTCATCTGGAGAACTGCGTTCATTTGGACTGAACTTCCTGAGAACGTTTTTCCAAATGGATTTGATGTCCAGCGATTCAGATCCAATGTGAATCGCTACTTTCACACCGGCACCGATCTGGCAGCGCCTCAAATTTTCCTATAGTGCTTATGTTTCATCCTTGAGAAAAATGGAACCACAATTAAAAACTGTTTCTACATCTGTCAATGACGTTTGAAAATGAAGCGAACCAATGAAGAAACTGCAAATATCATTAGGTACTCATAATTCTAAAGGTAAAAGCAGATTTTTCCCTTCGAAACTTTGAAATAAGTATCTCTGTAATTTCTGAGCTGGTTTTTGTTAGGCAAAATTGAAAATAAGATAAGTTATTGATAAGTAGATTTTTTTGTGAAAACTACTTCCAAACGTATTCAAAAAACACGTTATTGTGAGATTTTCACTATGTAGTTTTACAAAAACGCAACTCGTGTTTTGCCATACAATGGCTTTTTCGGGCGTGTGAAGAAACGCCCGAAAAAGCCATTGTATGGCGAAACACGTGTTGCTTTTTTGTAAAACAGTTTAGTAAAAATCACACAATAAAGAGTTTTTTGATTACGTTACTTATGGATTTTCATCAAGTATCAGTCAGTAGCTCATCGGGGTGAACTAAAGAGTTTGCTTTCGAAAACTTTATTCAGATGTGCAAAGGACAAACTTCTTGTTCATCCCAATGAATTATTTCGTAAGCTTGAAATTTTTTTACAAGATAAAATGTTCTGTTTATTAATTTTGTCTATGCGAGAGGAGCTAAGAATATTATTAATACTTATATATACCTTTTGGGGGATAAAAATCTGCCCTCGTCTTCCGAATAAAAGAAATATGTAGTTGCAATTTTCTCGAGCTGCATCGTTTTTTAAACATCTTTGATAGATGTCAAAAAATATTTGATATATGAAATATTTTCGCTTTCACAAAGTTCTCTATCATAATTTTTATGATAGAGATCGTGGAAAGTGAAAATGCCTGAAAAGTCATTGAAGTTATCGAATATGAAATAAAAAAAATAACTCGAGAAGAAAAGGGATTTCATGAATTATTATCGAACCGTTCAATTCATACTTTACGTCATAGCAACTCTGTTGGAATGCATACAACCAATTCAATTTCTGGCAAAAGCGCATTGAATATTCACAAAACCTTTCAGAATCTAAACTGCATCTCGTTATAGTAACTTCTGTTTGTTAAAGTTTGTGGGGTCGCTTGTAACCAATAAAACTTCATGGTTATATTTTCACAGTTTGAGAAATCGCAACATGTGTTTCGTTATGCAATGACAACTCCTTCAGACGATCTAAATACGAAACTACAAATAGGTAGTGCTCGTGACAACAACAATAAAGGGTTTGTTTGAAGGTGGTTGACAATGTTTTGTGGTGTATTTTATCATTGTCTAATATAATATAAATTGATTTGAAATCCCTGGAAAGAAAATTTGAAAAATTAACCGAAATTAACAATTTTATCAAGCAAAAAACTGAAATTACAAAGAAATAACATACAAGCAACAACCAAAAAAAATTGAAATAATAATAAAAGCTGAAAATTAAAGAATATTATTAACGAAGAGTGAAAAATGAAAATTAGAAGATTCCAAACCAAGTTACGTCACGACGTTTCGATTGTTAGTATCCACAATCGTCTTCGGGTGATAACGAAGGGATTTCAAATAAATTTATATTATGTTGAACAATGGGAGTCCGAACTTATGAAAAGCATCCGATAGATTGGAATCTTTAAATTTTATTTTCATTTCTTGTCAATACTATACTTTTCAATTGTTGCTTGTCTTTCATGTGATTGTAATTTAAGTTTTTTTGCTTAATGTAATTGGTATTTTCCAGCTAGTTTTTCTAATTTTTATAGTTTCTTCCAGGGATTTCGAATCAATTCATATCATAGCAGACAATGGAAGTCCGAACTGATTAAAAGCATACGAAATGTTAGGATAGTATCTGTATAATTTCTCAGTCCCTTTTTTGTGACTCATCAGATTGAACTGAAAAGTTTGCCTCTTCTACACGTGTTTAAATTCCTCCATTACAATTTTCTTATGTTTCCAGTTTGTGGAGGGTAAAAATACCAATCAAACTGTGATTTTCTCCATAAAAAATGACTTTCATTCGCTACTTGAACAAGTAATGATAACTTCACGGATATTCCTACTGAATTTAAGCTGAAGAACAGGGTAGGTGTTGAATATCAACTCGTTAGAACTCTTCGAAAAATATTCACCCAGTGAACTCTCTTTCCTGACAATATTTCTCGCACGCCACTGTGTCTGGATGTATAAAACGGCGCCTGCCACTCGTTCTAGTCCCTGTCGTTGCTGTTTATTTCAGGAAATGAAAGTCGTGAGAGTGTTTGTTTTGTTATGTTTGTTGCTTCGATCAACTTTCTTGTATTTCGCCCATTTTTGTTGACGATGCTGAAGTTGGAGTACACTTTTTAAGGCCAATTTGATTAGATAGAAAGATTTGGATTTGTCTTGTTCAACTTTTCTTTCATTTTTCTTATATTTACTGGCTCTATGCAATCTTTTGCAAGCTTGCAGCAATATTTTATTGGTCTCATACTTTGATTTATTTGCAATATCTATATTGCTTTCGAAACTTTTGTACATTCACGATGTATGAAATATGTTAAGCAGAATTGCAATAACTTTACAAATTGATCTTTATGGGACTTCAACTATTCTTTCTGCAATTTGTTGAAGGAAGTTCCACGTAACCAAATCAATATCTTGATTGAAGTAATTTTAATGATGTAATACGTATATTGGCACTGAAGAGCCTAAAGCAAGCGTCTTACGGCGAAACATCGATGTCTACCAGTGAGTATGACAATGTTCCATGTGAGTGAAATTTTAACTTTCATTTAGTATATTGTATAGAAAACCTGTGAATGATATCTGATTCAATTCCATAACGAATGTTTGTAATACAAACTGAGTAGAGAGAAGTCTTTTGTATAATTCAGTGTTCATATAAAAGTATTTGTTTCGAAATAATTTTTCTTTCGTGTAATTCAATGTTTTTATGAAAGTAGTTGTTTCGGGAAGGCTTTTTCTTCCTGCTTGTGTCTGAAAGTTACTTCTTTGCATGATCTACATATCTCTGTGTAAAGTTACTCCTTTCAAAATTGATTTCTTCCCTCTTTTCTTTGAAAGATTCCCACATTTTTTTGTATCAACATTGAGTAGTAGAAAGCCAAAAACTCTCTTTCTCAAAAAATTAGTCACTCCTAAAAATATAACATTTTAAATTTGAATAATACATATATATTATATCGGGTGAATTGAATTCGAATTCATGCATGAGAATCTCGAAAATAGTAAGAGTTATATAGAGGGTTGAATGTGGGGTGAGGTTTTGCACGATTTCTTCGATATTTGCAACTCTGAGCTTGATTTCTCATTCTGAAAGATATTCAAGAGGAATGAAAATCAATACCCTATTTTAATTTTCTTCTGCTTCATTTGAACAAATATTCAAAAACGTATATCACTTTTTCGTTTCTATTCGCCTAAATATATGCTTGGAGAAATATACTACGGAATGTTTTATTTCTTGGGTCACTCTCAAATTTGAATTTTAAAGAACGGACCTGTATTTTTGATGTGACACATCTATATCCGCATGCAAAACCGATTGCTGGCGTGGCGACGCATACCGTGGCGACGGATCGCCATGTGCAAGCGACTGTCCGATTCTGTTCTCACTGGTTCTGCGCTGGCGTTACGCTACCTCTCACGTCACACCTTGCTGCTCGAAAACCTATAGTATATATTTACTACAGTAAACATAGCATGTGTTTTACTCAATTAATTATTTTTTTAAATAATTGAAAGTGACTTATGATGCACTGTTTGGAACTTTTGGTGTAGTAATGAATATTACTGGAGTTTTTTCCTAACACCAAAATCGTTATTTTTCAACACCCCGACACGTGTTTCGATAACCAAGTGATCATCTTTAAAGAGCAAGATCAAACTAAAGTTTAATTGAAGTTTCGATCACTGGGTGATCGAAAATAATTCCATGATACTATACTATACTATTCTGATCACTCCCATATTGATTTAATTCTAAGAGCCACCGGTATGTGAATAACCAAGAAAAGTACAAAAAAAAATAACTGCGTGAACGCACGCAAGACATAAGTGGAACCACCTATTGGTGTGACACCCAAGTTAACTTGCCAAGTTTTTTATGTCAGTGTTTGGTGGTTTGACCAATCAGCCGACAACTGCGGTTGCAGAAATTTGGGAAGCTAACCTGAAATGCCACCGGAAAACGAATCCACATATTTCTAGAAATAATATGAATGATGCAACTAATTTTCCTTCATTTTCAGTATTTTCATATTAATATATGTTACAAAAAGGATTTGAAGCTTTATAACTTCTATTTATTATATGCGAGCGCTTCCGACAGTTGGTCGTGTTATCATCATCAAGGCGCTACTCAAACTATTGAAATAGATTATATATATATATATATATATTATATAATTATATATATATATATATATATATATATATATATATATATATATATATATATATATATATATATATATATTATATATATATATATATATATATTATATATATATATATATATGAATATCTAGAAAGGTTAAATGCAGTCAATCTGCTGGAAAAATTCCATGAAAATCAAAAAATAAATAGATAAGTACTTTTTGATCATTCCCATATTGATTTCAATTCAAGAGCCACCGTAGACAGCTGTTTCATCCTATTGGGCATCGTCAGTACCGGGCAGGCGGTCCTCGATTGAAGACAAAATGGAAAACCAATGAAGTACTTGATAAAAATAGCTGCGTAAACGCAAGCGAAACTTAAGTGGAACCACCTATTGGTGTGACACCCAAACCACCCAGCCAACTAAATAAATACCATGCTGAAGGTATGATCAGAATGGTACTTATTTAGTTATCTTCATATATATATATATATATATATATATATATATATATATATATATATATATATTTATATATATATATATATATATAATATATATATAATAATATATATATATATATATATATATATATATATTATATATATATATATATATATATATATATATATATATATATATATATATATATTTATATATATATTATATATATATATATATATATATATATATATTTCAATATTGAATTTTACAAAAAGGATTTGAAGCTTTATATCTTCTATTAATTATCTGCGAGCGCTTTCGACAGTTGGTAGTATATATATATATATATATATATATAAAAATCTAGAAAGGTTAATGCAGTCAAGCTGCTGGAAAATAATTCCATGAAAATCAAAAATAAATAGATAAGTACTCTTTGATCATTCCCATATTGATTTCAATTTAAGAGCCACCGGTATACAGCTGTTTCAGCCTATTGGGCATCGTCAGTACCGGCAGGCGGTCCTCGATTGAAGACAAAATGAGAAAAAACCAAGAAAGTACTTGATGAAAATAGCTGCGTAAACGCAAGCGAAACATAAGTGGAACCACCTATTGGTGTGACACCCAAGTCAACTTGCCAAGTTTTTATGTCAGTGTTGGTGGTTTGACCAATCAACCGACAACTGCGGTAGCAGAAATTTGGTAAGCTAACCTGAAATGCCATCGGAAAACGAATCCACATGTTTCTAGAAATGATATGAAATCTAGAAAGGTTAATGCAGTCAAGCTGCTGGAAAATAATTCCATGAAAATCAAAAAATAAATAGATAAGTACTCTTTGATCATTCCCATATTGATTTCAATTTAAGAGCCACCGGTATACAGCTGTTTCAGCCTATTGGGCATCGTCAGTACCGGGCAGGCGGTCCTCGATTGAAGACAAAATGAGAAAAAACCAAGAAAGTACTTGATGAAAATAGCTGCGTAAACGCAAGCGAAACATAAGTGGAACCACCTATTGGTGTGACACCCAAGTCAACTTGCCAAGTTTTTATGTCAGTGTTGGTGGTTTGACCAATCAACCGACAACTGCGGTAGCAGAAATTTGGTAAGCTAACCTGAAATGCCATCGGAAAACGAATCCACATGTTTCTAGAAATGATATGAAATCTAGAAAGGTTAATGCAGTCAAGCTGCTGGAAAATAATTCCATGAAAATCAAAAAATAAATAGATAAGTACTCTTTGATCATTCCCATATTGATTTCAATTTAAGAGCCACCGTATACAGCTGTTTCAGCCTATTGGGCATCGTCAGTACCGGGCAGGCTGAAACAGCTGTATACCGGTGGCTCTTAAATTGAAATCAATATGGGAATGATCAAAGAGTACTTATCTATTTATTT